>NW_023994566.1:0-291729 GCF_015586225.1 Lucilia sericata
AGACTAGACTATAGACTAGACTATAGACTAGACTATAGACTAGACTATAGACTAGACTATAGACTAGACTATAGACTAGACTATAGACTAGACTATAGACTAGACTATAGACTAGACTATAGACTAGACTATAGACTAGACTATAGACTAGACTATAGACTAGACTATAGACTAGACTACTAGACTAGACTATAGACTAGACTATAGACTAACTATAGACTAACTAGACTAACTATAGACTAGACTATAGACTAGACTATAGACTAGACTATAGACTAGACTATAGACTAGACTATAGACTAGACTAGAGACTAGACTAGACTAGACTATAGACTAGACTATAGACTAGACTATAGACTAGACTATAGACTAGACTATAGACTAGACTATAGACTAGACTATAGACTAGACTATAGACTAGACTATAGACTAGACTATAGACTAGACTATAGACTAGACTATAGACTAGACTATAGACTAGACTATAGACTAGACTATAGACTAGACTATAGACTAGACTATAGACTAGACTATAGACTAGACTATAGACTAGACTATAGACTAGACTATAGACTAGACTATAGACTAGACTATAGACTAGACTATAGACTAGACTATAGACTAGACTATAGACTAGACTATAGACTAGACTATAGACTAGACTATAGACTAGACTATAGACTAGACTATAGACTAGACTATAGACTAGACTAGACTAGACTATAGACTAGACTATAGACTAGACTATAGACTAGACTATAGACTAGACTAGAGACTAGACTATAGACTAGACTATAGACTAGACTATAGACTAGACTATAGACTAGACTATAGACTAGACTATAGACTAGACTATAGACAGACTATAGACTAGACTATAGACTAGACTATAGACTAGACTATAGACTAGACTATAGACTAGACTATAGACTAGACTATAGACTAGACTATAGACTAGACTATAGACTAGACTATAGACTAGACTATAGACTAGACTATAGACTAGACTATAGACTAGACTATAGACTAGACTATAGACTAGACTATAGACTAGACTATAGACTAGACTATAGACTAGACTAATAGACTAGACTATAGACTAGACTATAGACTAGACTATAGACTAGACTATAGACTAGACTATAGACTAGACTATAGACTAGACTATAGACTAGACTATAGACTAGACTATAGACTAGACTATAGACTAGACTATAGACTAGACTATAGACTAGACTATAGACTAGACTATAGACTAGACTATAGACTAGACTATAGACTAGACTATAGACTAGACTATAGACTAGACTATAGACTAGACTATAGACTAGACTATAGACTAGACTATAGACTAGACTATAGACTAGACTATAGACTAGACTATAGACTAGACTATAGACTAGACTATAGACTAGACTATAGACTAGACTATAGACTAGACTATAGACTAGACTATAGACTAGACTATAGACTAGACTATAGACTAGACTATAGACTAGACTATAGACTAGACTATAGACTAGACTAGACTATAGACTAGACTATAGACTAGACTATAGACTAGACTATAGACTAGACTATAGACTAGACTATAGACTAGACTAAGACTAGACTATAGATAGACTAGACTCATAGACTAGACTATAGACTAGACTATAGACTAGACTATAGACTAGACTATAGACTAGACTATAGACTAGACTATAGACTAGACTATAGACTAGACTATAGACTAGACTATAGACTAGACTATAGACTAGACTATAGACTAGACTATAGACTAGACTATAGACTAGACTATAGACTAGACTATAGACTAGACTATAGACTAGACTATAGACTAGACTATAGACTAGACTAAGACTAGACTATAGACTAGACTATAGACTAGACTATAGACTAGACTATAGACTAGACTAACTATGACTAGACTATAGACTAGACTATAGACTAGACTATAGACTAGACTATAGACTAGACTATAGACTAGACTATAGACTAGACTATAGACTAGACTATAGACTAGACTATAGACTAGACTATAGACTAGACTATAGACTAGACTATATAGACTAAGAACTAAGACTAGCTATAGACTAGACTATAGACTAGACTATGACATAGACTATAGACTAGACTATAGACTAACTATAGACTAGACCTATAACTAGACGTAGACTAGACTATAGAACTAGACTATAGAACTATACGATAGACAGACTTCTAAGACTAGACTATAGACATACTAGAGACTATACTATAGACTAGACTATAGACTAGACTATAGACTAACTATAGACTACTATAGACTAGACCTTATAGACTAGACTATAGACTAGACTATAGACTAGACTATAGACTAGGACTATAGACTAGACTAATAGACTATACTATAGACTAGTACTATAGACTAGATTATAGACTATAGACTATAGACTAGACTATAGACTAGACTATAGACTAGATTATAGACTCCACCACAGTCTTGACTATTGACTCTACTACAGTCTTGACTATAGACTCTACTACAGTCTTGACTATAGACTCCACTATAGTATCTACTATAGACTCCACTATAGTCTCGAGTATAGGTTCGACTTTTGCTTACCCCTTAAAAAAATTGCAACAAAATTATCTTTAAATTAATTCACTAAAGTTCTATTTCTCTAAATAAAAACCAGTTATATACATATGTCGCCATTGCCCCTATGCCGACATGGTTATCCAAATCAATTAAAACCTATTAACTACGATTATATAGTATTTTTAAGGTTTTTTAAATATTTATTAACAAAACCCCCTGCATTTCGAGAAAAAAAGTATTCATAACATATCAATTAAACGACTAAAGCTCTAATAAAAGCCAGACTTAAACGCCATTAAATTTCACTAATAAGCCATAAAAACTAAATTTAAATAATAAAACAAGAAAACAAATAATTTCAAAATTTCATAGCTCTTCCCCACAAATGAAAACTGCTTACAATAAGGGATTAGGAAAATATCATTAAAAAACATGATTCGTTAATGTTTAAAGCAAGCGAAGTAGTCCACTAAACATAATAGTGAGGTGACTATAGACCATGATGGTGAACTTTGTATTAAATACATATATTTGTTGTTGACCAATAAAATACAATTTTATTAACACCAGAACAAAAAATTTCATTAAGGTCTTTAGCACCTCTTGTTTTTCGTTATGCTACAAGTATTTCGTAAAGGAAACAAATACTAAATAGTAATAAAAGAAAAACCAACTAATCTTTAACCTCACAATGACTCTTTGTAGTTTGTGTTTTCACATTTTCAAAAAAGAACCACCGAAACGTCATCGCTTTATTGTTATTGTATTCTTTATACTTCACTATTCAAAAGAAAATATGGGTCATTTGTAAATAATAAAATTAAAAATTATATAAAGAAGTAGAAGAAAACGAAAAAAGGTTTATAATACAAATCCATAAAGATGAGCAAATGAATGTTAATAATGACTCGTCTTATATTGTGTTATATTTACAAGACCAGGCCAATTTACTATAAAAAAGATTGCAGTGTGCTTTTGATATGTTTATAAAAATTCTGTTTAAAATCTCATGAATCATTTTATACGTTTATAAAACTCTTCTCTGATCAAGTCATAAACTTTTCTTTATCTCACTTTTAACATAAATACAATACCACATTGTTGTAAATTACCATTGTAAAATTATACTTTGTTTTCGAGTTTTTTTGTGAAAAAAAATCTTCTTGTACATTTAATATCTGTGCCAAAACTAGCAAGTGTTATTTACCCCACATAGTTAGTACAAGTGCAGCCATAGCATAAGATATTAAATCTTCCAAAATAATGTTCATATAAAATACCAACATGTAGTCGTCTTTACAAGACATCTACTATCAAAACAGTGGCCAGAAAACTAAACCAGCCAGGATTTGTATAAATAAAACCAGATATAAATCGTTAAGAAAGGTATCAAATTTACACCTCTTTTGCATGTTGTCCTCATATTTTATTAACATAGTTTTTGTTTCTTTTTGCACTTTATGCAACTACTACTATATCTTCTTTATTGTTGTTGCCAGTTTTCTTTGTAGTTTGCACTTTTGTAATATATTTTTTTTCTTCTTTGTTGGCTTCTTGAGGTCAGTGTTAAATGTACGTGGTTATTGTTACTACTAGAGCCGGTTTTAAGGAGTAGTATTGCCAACTTTTTGCTTGCTACATTTTGCAATCTTGAACTTTACAATGCTTCATTGTTTGCAAAGCCTTGCAAATGCAACTATGCTTGTAAAAAGGAATTATTGCGTTACTTGTATACTATAGAGTAGACAACAGTACCGATTATGTAATAAACTATAGTCTCGAATATAGACTATAATCTGGACTATAGACTAGACTATAATCTCGATTATAGACTAGACTATAATCTCGACTATAGATTAAACTATAATCTTGACTACAGACAAGACTATAATCTCTATTATAGATTAGACTATAGTCTCGATAGGATCGACTACAGATTAGACTAGACTATGGTCTCGATTATAGACTGGATTTAGACTACAGTTCGACTATAGACTAGACTATAGTCTCGAATATAGACTAGACTATAGTCTCGACTGTAGACTATAGTCTAGACTATAAATTAGACTATAGTCTCGACTATAAACTAGACTATAGTTTCGACTATAAACTAGACTATAGTCTCGACTATAAACTAGACTATAGTCTCGACTATAAACTGGACTATAGTCTCGACTATAGACTAGACTATAGTCTCGACTATAGACTAGACTATAGTCTCGACTATAGACTAGACTATAGTCTCGACTATAGACTAGACTATAGTCTCGACTATAGACTAGACTATAGTCTCGACTATAAATTAGACTATAGTCTCGACTATAGAGTAGACAATAGTTTCGACTATAGAGTAGACTAAAGAGTAGCCTATAGTCTCGACCATAGAGTAGACTATAGTCTCGACTATAGAGTAGACTATGGTCTCGACTATATAGTAGCCTATAGTCTCGACCATAGAGTAGACTATAGTCTCGACTATAGAGTGGACTATTGCCTCGACTATAGAGTAGACTATAGTCCCGTCTATAGAGTAGACTATAGTCCCGTCTATAGAGTAGACTATAGTCCCGTCTATAGAGTAGACTATAGTCTCGTCTATAGAGTAGACTATAGTCTCGTCAATAGAGTAGACTATAGTCTCGTCTATAGAGTAGACTATAGTCTCGTCTATAGAGAAGATTGTAGTCTCGTCTATAGTGTAGACTGTAGTCTCGTCTATAGTGTAGACTATAGTCTAGTCTATAGAGTAGACTATGGTCTCGAATATAGACTAGACTACAGTCTCGACTATATGCTTTAGTTTCTACCATAGTCTCAACTATAGAGTAGACTATAGTCTCGCTTACAGAGAAGACTATAGTGTGGACTTTAAACTCCTTTATAGAGTAAACTAATGTCTGGTCTATAGAGTAGAAAATAGTCTATACTATTGATATTATACTATAGCCTCGACATGAGTACAGTCTCGTTTATACAGTGGATTAAAGAGTCGACTATAGACTAAAGTGCAATCTAGACTATAGACTAGACTATAATATAGACTATGTGCTGGCTATAATCTTGACTATAGATCAGCTTATACTATACTACTATAGACTAGTCTGCACTGTACACTAGACTATAGTCCGGACTATAGATTTGACTATAGTCTGGACCATAGACTCGACCATAGTATGGACTATAGACTAAACAATAGTCTGTACTATAGACTAGACAACTATAGACTAGACTATAGTCTCGACTATAAACTAGACTATGGACCATACTTTAGTGGACCAAACTGTAGACTAGACTATAGTCTGGACTATTGACTAAATTATAGTCTGGGCTATAGACTTAATTATAGTCTCGACTATAGATTAGACTATAGTCTCGACTATAAACTAGACTATAGTCTCGACTATAGAGTAGACTATAGTCTCGACTACAGATCTACAGGCTATAGTCTCGACTATTGAGTAGACTATATTCTGGACTATCAACTAGACCATAGTCTGGACAATAGACTAGACAATAGTCTATAGACTATATTCTCGGCTATAGACTAAACTATAATCTCTATATATAACTCGATCAGTAGATTCTTCTTCAGTCTAAAAATTATACTCGTCCAATAGTCTAAACAAAACTACTCCACATTAGACTTGACTATTAGAATGGACTCGATTATTGTCTCGATATAAGTACAAAACACTTGTTGGCAACTCTAGTCCCTCCACTTAGTTTGTATTCATTTATGATGTCAACACTAAAAAGCAACAAAAAAACAACAAATCGTATCAGTTTTATCTTTCGATATGTCCACATTACCTGCACTTATTATAAATACCACAAAATATTTTCAAACATAAAATTTTCTACTTAACGATCAAATTATTCTTGCATTTTGATATGGATCGTAAAATACACTATTAAGACCCATTGAGAATTTATGATGTTCTTTATATATTTGTTTAAGCTTTTTCGGTATTTTTAACTACAACCCAGCAAAAAAAGTGTGGAAAAAGATGTAGAATTTTCATCACAACTAGTAACCCGAAGTGCTTCAAATTCGGGTGTAAAACCTATGAATTTTACATTAGCGTGTCATTGGAGGGATGTTGTTCATTTTTGGCAGCTTTGAACTACATCTGATCTTATTTTTAGAAGCAGTAAAAATCCGATATTTGGATGTCAAAAATAAAACACATTCTCTTAATGACACGCTTATGTAAATTTCACTACTCTTTCACCAAATCTTGATGTAGTTCAAATATGTTATTTGTAATGACTTTTCCACATCTCTTTCCTCACTTTTAACTGGGGTTTCATTTGTAAGGAAATATTTGGTTTATAAAAGTGAAAAATATGAAATCGCATTTTAAGATGTGATTAAGATGTGGTTTGTAAAGTATGACATCAATTATTTTTTGCTGGGAAAGTATGGAATTTGTAAAATTAAATAAAAATTTAAGTTGTAAATAGTTTATTTATTAAAAAATATATTATAGTTTTATTTTGCTGCAATAAAATTTGAAAAAAAGAGAGTGAAAGCTTTTATTTTAAAAAAAGAAGTTGGTAAAGCGTTAAACGTTTTGTCTATTTAGTTTTCATTACAAGTTGGGTGTTTATTGTCATTTAAATGTTTATTACAATAACAAAAAAAAACTATATTACTATGAATGCATATTCTTCAGATAGGGGGTTTCGAACAATAAGACTTCTTTGTCATTTGTTATAGAAAGGGAATGTTGTTGAAAAGTATGTTGTTGTCTGTTAGTTAATGATTTGAAATGTTGAATTAGACTAAAAGAAACAGGAAGTTTGAGTATAACTATCTACCAAAACTAAAGACTTTAGTTAAAAGAAAGATTATATTTAGAAAACTTTTGGTGGCGTTTAACACGTAATTAATTAAAATTTCATTGACTTTAAGCGGACGTTTGTATATTTCTATGTTTATAGCTTTTTTTTTAAGAGGAAGTTTATAGTTAATTTGGGTTTTTTAATTGATTTAAATGTTTAGTGGGAAATTTCTCACACATTTACATAGAATTTCAAATTGATTTGATCAAAGTTTTGATTTGACGATTATTGTTAGTTAACTACTGTTAAAGATACATAACGAAAACAAATGTGAAAAGAGTTTAGTAGACTATAATGTGGTCTTAGCAGTAGTCTAATTAATGGTTTATAGCCTGGTTTGGTCTATAATCTGGTTTATAGTTTAGTTCATAGTCTGAACTACAGTTTAATCCATAATCTCTTGTATAGTTTATTCTAGGCCGTGGACTATGGTTAAATCCATATGCTAGTTTATGGCATGGACTTAAGATAAGATAAAAGTTTAATCTATAGTTTGGTGTGTAAGTCTATAGTCTTATCTAATGTCTAATCTATAGTGTGGTCTATAGTTTTATCATTTGTTTGGACTATAGTTTAGTCTATATTCTGTTTAATCTATAGTCAAATCTATACTTTAGTCTAGTCTATAATCTACAGGTTAGTCTATAATCTACAGTCTGGACTCCAATATAATGTATAATCTGATCTACTGTTTTGACTATTGTTTAGTCTATTGCCTGGTCTATAGTTCTATATATAGTTAGTATATAGTCTGATCTATAGTTTAGTCTATAATCTGGACTAAAGATTATAGATAAGACTATAGATTAGTCAAATCTATAATCTACAGTCTGGACTATAGTTTAATGTATTAATCTGGTTTATAGTCTGATCTACATTTTGGTCTACAGTCTGGTCTATAGACTGGTCTATAGTCTGGCCTATAGACTGGTCTATAGTCTGGTCTATAGTCTGGTCTACAGACTGGTCTAAAGTCTGGTCTATAGACTGGTCTATAGACTGGTCTAAAGTCTGGTCTATAGACTGGTCTAAAGTCTGGTCTATAGACTGGTCTATAGTCTGGTCTATAGTCTGGTCTATAGTCTGGTCTATAGTCTGGTCTATAGCCTGGTCTATAGTCTGGTCTATAGTCTGGTCTATAGTCTGGTCTATAGTCTGGTCTATAATCTGGTCTATAGTCTGGTCTATAGACTGGTCTATAATCTGGTCTATAGTCTGGTCTATAGACTGGTCTATAGTCTGGTCTACAGTCTGGTCTATAGTCTGGTCTATAGTCTGGTCTATAATCTGGTCTATAGTTTAGTCTACAGTCTGGACTATAATTTAATATATGATTTAGTCTATAGTTACTCTATAGTTTAGACTATTGCTTAGTCTACAGTCTGGTCTATAGTCTGGTCTATAGTCTGGTCTATAGTCTGGTCTATAGTCTGGTCTATAGTCTGGTCTATAGCCTGGTCTATAGACTGATCTATAGTCTGGTCTATAGACTGGTCTTTAATCTGGTCTATAGTCTGGTCTATAGACTGGTCTATAGACTGGTCTATAGTCTGGTCTACAGACTGGTCTATAGTCTGGTCTATAGACTGGTCTATAGACTGGTCTATAGTCTGGTCTATAGACTGGTCTATAGACTGGTCTATAGTCTGGTCTATAGTCTGGTCTATAGACTGGTCTAAAGTCTGGTCTATAGACTGGTCTATAGTCTGGTCTATAGTCTGGTCTATAGTCTGGTCTATAGTCTGGTCTATAGTCTGGTCTATAGTCTGGTCTATAGTCTGGTCTACAGACTGGTCTATAGTCTGGTCTATAGACTGGTCTATAGTCTGGTATATAGTCTGGTCTATAGACTGGTCAATAGTCTGGTCTATAATCAGGTCTATAGACTGGTCTAAAGTCTGGTCTATAGACTGGTCTAAAGTCTGGTCTATAGACTGGTCTATAGACTGGTCTATAGACTGGTCTATATATAGTCTGGTCTATAGTCTAGTCTATAGTCTGGTCTATAGTCTGGTCTATAATCTGGTCTATGGTCTTGTCTATAGTCTGGTCTATAGTCTGGTCTATGGTTTAGTCTACAGTCTTGTCCATAATCTATAGTCTGTACTATAATTTAATATATGATCTAGTCTATAGTTACTCTATAGTTTAGACTATTGCTTAGTCTATAGTCTGGTCTATAGACTGGTCTATAGTTTGGTCTATAGACTGGTCTATAGTCTGGTCTATAGACTCGTCTATAGTCTGCTCTATAGTCTCGTCTATAGTCTGGACCAAATTTTAATCTGTAGTCTTGCCCATAATCTTGACTATAGTCTGAGCTTTAATCTATTGTCTGAACTATAGTCCATTATACACTTTGATTACAGTCTTGTCTAAAGTCCAGTCCATGATCTAAACTAGACTGTAGTCTATAGTTTTTACTATAGTCTGTAGTCCTTAATATAGTCTAATCTATAGTCCAAATTATAATCTGGACTTGACTATGGCCTAATCTATTTGCCAGGTGATAATGTGAACTTGAGTATAGTTTAGTCCATAGCCCATACTATGATATAGTTTATAATCCTGGTCTAGTCTATAGTTCTAATTATAGTCCAATCTATAAACCTGTTTGTAGTCTAAGCTCGATTATAATCTAGTCTATAGCCCTGTTTAATGTTTAGACTATAGTCCTAACTATAATCAAGTCTATAGTCCTGACTATAACCAAGTTTATATAGTCAGGACTAGTCTGCAGTTTATTATAAATTTCAATAATTTCCGCTTATTTATCAATCTTTTTCACATAATTAAGTCAAAGTTTTAATTTAAAAAATCCATTAAATCTTTCCTTAACTCCCAGTCATGTTAATTATGTATTTTATACTGTAATTTATCTTTCAATATAAACAAATCATTTTATAGTTTCAATCTATGTTAGTAAATTAAAATTCCTGCAACAATTTACCTCTTTTTACTGCAACTAAATTTTTTATTCATAAAATTTATAGTCCACCTGTGTCAACATGCTAATGTTTAACATCAATTAAATTATACATTTACATGGATAAATCTTTATTTTCTATATGAAATTATTTCTCCGTTTTTTTTTTTTTTTTTTCTTTTCTTCACAATTTTTCATCATTAACAGCAAAAAATTTAAAAAAAAAAATCAACTGTAGTCGATAGTTGTTTATTTAACATTTTCATAAAATAGTAATTTTTCTCCTTTTTAGTTTAAAGACACGAAACAGTTGAAGTTAATAAATTAAACGATTTGTTAGTCAGACATTTTGAATTATTTGACAGTTGTGATCCGTGTGGTTGGTTGGTTGTTTGGTTGGTCGCTAAGATCGTTTGGCAACATTAGGCTGAGTTAAGCTTTTAACTAACAGTTAGTTTAGTTGGCTTGATAACTATTCATTCATGAATTTTTAGTCAGTTTTTTATTTTTTCTTCTCAATCAATATTTTTTGTAGTTTTTCCTTTATTTAGCAAACTAAATGATCATTTTGTTTTGGTCAATTGTTGTATATCTTGCAAACGTTGCTCGCTAGTTGTTTAAAATTTTATAAATTGCCCATTTAAATGTAATTAAGATGTAATATTTTTTCCTTCAAATAAAAACCTAAGCTGGAAATGTGAAATGCATCAACGTGTTGAAATGTTGTCAATCTTTATAGTGAAACAGTTGTGTGCTGCTGCATTCAACATTAAAAATATTTTATGAAATTTTTTTTCAAAAAAAGGAATCTTGTATGAAGTTTTTCCCAAGTTAATTTAATGATGACAATAAACTCAAGCACACAAATTGTAATTGTAAAATAGTCATTAGAGATAATATTTATTTGTTTATGATTGTTGTCATTGATACCAGTACCATACAGCAGTAATTATTTGATTTCTTTAAAAGGTAATGGAAAAAATTATTAACACCTTAATGGATTATGGCAAAAAAAGATACATTACACAAAAAAAAAAAAAAACTAAAGAAAAAAATAGCAGCACGCTTTTATGTTTTACAATCATTAAAAGGAAATATTGACTTTAATAGAGTTACAAATGATAAGCTGCACACAGACGACAAGACGTTTTTAAGTTAATGGAGGTTTAACCTAAATTTTAAGACAGGTTTTTTTCAAAATGTTTCAGGTTTTTTTTTGCAAAACTTATTTATTTATATAGATTTCCGTTATTAAGCAAATATATTCTGCCAAAGTACAATTAAAAACGTAAATAGTTTTACAAAAAGGAATTTAGATAAAACAGGTCGTATAGACTTTAAACTAAATGGACTTTTGAAATGTGCGACTATGGATCTTAGTCTAGTTCATAGTCAGGTTAATAGTCTAGTATATAGTCTGGACTATAGTCTAATCTATAGACTAGTACATAGTCTGGACTATCGACTAGACTATAGACTAGTATATAGTCTGGACTATAGTCTAGTCTATAGACTAGTATATAGTCTGGACAATGGATTGAACTTAAGCCTAGTATATAGTCTGGACTGTAGTCTAGTCTATAGACTTGTATATAGTCTGGACTATAGTCTAGTCTATAGACTAGTATATAGTCTGGACAATGGATTGAACTTAAGTCTAGTATATAGTCTGGACTATAGTCTAGTCTATAGACTAGTATATAGTCTGGACTATAGTCTAGTCTATAGACTAGTATATAGTCTGGACTATAGTCTAGTCTATAGACTAGTATATAGTCTGGACTATAGTCTATTCTATAGACTACTATATAGTCTGGACTATAGCCTAGTCTATGGACTAGT
Source organism: Lucilia sericata (assembly GCF_015586225.1). Taxonomy (NCBI): domain Eukaryota; kingdom Metazoa; phylum Arthropoda; class Insecta; order Diptera; family Calliphoridae; genus Lucilia; species Lucilia sericata. Next base: position 12,198 of record NW_023994566.1, read on the forward strand.
ATATAATCTCGACCATAGTCTAGTCTAGTCTATAGACTACTATATAGTCTGAACTATAGTCTAGTCTATAGACTAGTATATGGTCTGGTCTGTAGTCTAGTCTATAGGCTAGTATATAGTCTGGACTATAGACTAGTATATAGTCTGGACTATAGTCTAGTCTATAGACTAGTATATAGTCTGGACAATACTCTAGTCTATAGACTAGTATATATTCTGGACTATAGTCTGGTCTATAGACTAGTATATATTCTGGACTATAGTCTGGTCTATAGACTAGTTTATAGTCTGGACTATAATCTAGTCTATAAACTAGTATATAGTCTGCATTATAGTCGAATCTATAGTCCAGTCTATAGACAAGTATATAGTCTGGACTATAGTCTAGTCTATAAGCTAGTACATAGTCTGGACTAAAGTCTAGTCTATAGACTTGTATATAGTCTGGACTATAGTTTAGTATATAGAATAATATGTAGTCTACACTACAGTCTAGTCTATAGACTAATATATAGTCTGGACTACTGTCTATTCTATAGACTAGTCTGTCGTCTGGACTATAGTCTAGTCTACAGACAAGTATATCTTCAGGACTATAGTCTAGTCTATAGACTAGTATGTAGTCTGGACTATAGTCTATTCTATAGACTAGTATATAGTCTGGACTATAGTCTAGTCTAGACTAGTATATAGTCTGGACTATAGGCTCGTCTATTTGCTAGCATATAGTCTGGACTACAGTCTAGTCTATAGACTAGTATATAGTCTGGACTATAGTCTAGTCTATAAACTAGTATATAGTCTGGACTATAGTCTAGTATATAAACTAGTATATAGTCTGGACTATAGTCTAGTCTATAGACCAGTTTGGACTATAGTCTAATCTATAGACGAGTTTGGACTATAGTCTAGTCTATAGACGAGTTTGGACTATAGTCTAGTCTATAGTTTGGACTATAGTCGAGTTCATAGTCTGGACTATAGTCTAGTCTATAGTATGAACTATAGTCTAGTCTATAGTATGAACTATAGTCTAGTCTATAGTCTGGACTATAGTCTAGTATAGAGTCTGGACTCTAGTCAATAGTCTGAACTATAATCTAGTCTATACTCCGGACTATAGTCGATATCTTACACTCTATAGTCCGGACTCTAGTCAATAGTCTGGACTCTAGTCTATAATCTGGACTATAGTCTAGTCTATAGTCTGAACTATAGTCCAGTTTATAGTCTAGTCTACAGCATCGACTATAGCATAGACTATAATCTATTCTTTATTCTTAATTATATTTGAATTTTTAATCTGAAGTCTAGGTACGGTCTGGACTATAATCTAGTCTATAGTCTGCACTATAGTCTAGTCTGTAGTCAAGTCTATTGTTTGGACTATAGTCTAGATTATAGCTTAGCCTATACTATAGATTATACTCTGGTCTATAGACTGGACTTTAGTCTATAGTCTAGAGTATAATTTAAGATATAGTCTAGTCTGGACTTAATCTACTCTATAATCTAGTCTGTACTGTAGTCTGCAGTTTAGTCTAAATTCTAGTCTATAGCTTGGTCTATAATCTAGTCCTTAATCTAGTCTATAGTGTAGTACATAGTCTGCGCTATAGTCAAGTCTATAGTGTATACTATAGTCTAGTCTATAGTCTGAACTGTAGTCTGGACTATAATCTATTCTCTAGTCTGGACTACAGTCTAGTCTAGTCAAAAGTCTAGATTTTAGTGTATAAACTAATCTGTAGTGTGAACTATATTATAGTCTATAATCTAGACTATAGAGTTGTTTTTTTAAATTATTTAAAGAAATTCATTAATTTAAAAATCTAAATTTAAAGAATATTTAATTAAAAACTTTTGACCAAAAGTGAAGGCAAATTTTTGTAACAAAAATTTTTTTAAAATGTGTTCAGTTGATTAATATTTTTCTTTACTTCATTCCTTCAGGCCCGACAACTTTATGAAATCATCAAATAATAAATTTTAATGAAGATTTTTTTTCTGTTTTATAAGAATAATTTAAAGATATAAATCAAAATTCCTGACACAGGATCATTAACCCTTAAAGACATTAAAAAGCTGACGGGCAGGCAGGCAGAATCCATTAACAAAAAAATGCCCCCAAAAAAGAGCATATAACAAAAACCAAGCATTGTTTTAGTTTAAAGTAAAAAAATTAAGAAAACTTTATTATTAAAGGTATAAGCAAAGAAAGGCATGTTGCATTTATGCAAGATGACTGCATCCATTCCATCTCAAACCCCATCATATCCATATTACTCGTGCATAATTTATCAAAAAAATGCATATTTTTGTAGAGTCAATTTATTTTACTTTTTGCAAGTTCTCTTTTATTTGAATTTTTTGTAAAAAAAATTTGGAATTATGTTTTTGCACCTTTAAAAGTGATGACATAAAATATTTATGCATGGTTTAGTTGTTGTTGTTGTGGCTGCCTTTTTTTGGTTTGAAATTTTAAACTATAAATTTTGACAAAAAAAATAAATCGGTATTTGTTGAAGTTGAGAAATCAACTAAATTTCGTTAGTGTAAAATTAATAATCAAAGTTGGTGTTATTCAAGCGTATGGGCCGCAAATACCCTACAGAATTTATCACTTCCAAAGAAAAGTTTTAGAATTCTTTCTACTATAACTAGTGCTAGAATGAGTGCAAACAGAACTACTTCAGATCTACTTCTGTTACATGTTTTCTGGAACATTATTGTGATTGTTTCGAATATTCTTAAAAGATTATTAAGTACCAAGGGCGATAACTTTAAACAAGAATCATTAATGAAAGAACTTGTTGCAGAACCGCTCTAATTCGTTCTTACAACGAACTCTGTAATAAGTTCCGAAGCTGACAAATTCTAGTAACGAGCACAGACTTAAAGTATACATTATACAACTAAGTAGTTGTGGAACTAATAAAAATTGGTCGTAATTGATCTTTAAAGAGAAAATTTATAGCAAATTTTTTTATAAATAGAAAATTTATTGAACATTTTTTATAAAAGAGAGAAATTTGTTCGTAAATTTTATATCAAGAGAAAATTAATCAATTATTTTATGTAAAAAACTGATCGCAATTGATCTGTAAAGATAAAATTTTCTATGAAAAGAAAATTTATCTAAAATTTTCTTTAAATAGAGAAATCGATGGAAAATTTTTGAATATAAATACATTGATCGCAGCATTTGATTGAGAGAAAAGATCGCTTTATAAAGAAAAAATTTATTAAATATTTTCGATAATTTTCAAGAAATTATTTGATAAGTTATCTCTTTATAAAGTGATCTTTGCAATCGATCTCTAAAAAGGAAAAAATTGATCGCTGTTGATCCATGAATGAAAAACTAATCGCATATTTTCTATAACGAGAACTTTTATGCTAAACTTTGAAAACACAGAAAATTTATCATTAATATTCTTTAAAGGGAAAAATGATCACGAATTTTTTTATAAAGAAAATCTATTGTAATTTTATTAAAATAGAGAAAATGATCGAATATTTTCCAAAATATATAAAATTGATCGCATTCATTCTCTAAAAAGCAAAATGTGATCTCAAAGTTTCCTATAAACGGAAGAATGATCGCTAATTTTATAAACAACAAGAATTGATCGCAGTTATTATATCAAAGAGAAAATTGATCGCAAATTTTCTATAAAGAAACAATATATGGAATATTTACTTTGTAAAATATATAATTTTGATCGCAATTTGATGTCTAAAAAGGAAAAGGTGATCGTAAGTTTCCTATAAATGGAAGAATGATCGCTAATTTTATAAACAACAAGAATTGATCGCAGTTTATCTTTGAAGAGCAAATTGATCGCAAATTTTCTATAGAGAGACAATATATGGAATATTTACTCGAAATAGAAATATCGATCAAAAATGGAGAAAATTTATCGCATTTGACAAAATTGATCTCTAATTGGTGGAAAATTTTCTTTTAAAAGCAGAGAATATTGATCATCGCATTTGATCTACAAGGACAAAATTGATCGTAAATTTTCGTAAATTGGAAATTGATCGGTAATATTGTTAAACTTATCGAAAATTTTCTTTTGAAAACAGAGAAAATTGATCGCATTTGATCTATAAAGATAAAAAATATGATGGTAAATATTCTATAAATGGAAAATTGATCGCTAACTCTATAAATATGGAAAATTGAACACAATTGATCTAAAAAAGAGAAAATTTATAATAAATTTTCGATAAAGAGATTGTTTATGAAATACTTTCTTTAAATAGAGAAATCGATCGAAAATTTTCTTTTGAAAACAGAAAAAATTGATCATCGCATTTGATATACAAAGAGAAAGTTGATCACATTTGATCTATAAAGATAAAAAATATGATCGTAAATATTCTATAAATTGAAAATTGATCGCTAATTCTGTAAAAAAAAAAAGAAAACTGATCGCAATTGATCTTCAAAAGTGAAAATGTATGACAAATTTTCTATAAAGAGAATGTTTACGAAATACTCTCTTTAAATAAAGAAATTGATAGAAAATTTTCTTTTGAAAACTGAAAAAATTGATCATCGCATTTGATCTACAAAGAGAAAATTAATCGTAAATTGATCGCATTTGATCTATAGAGATAAAAATATGATCGTTAATATTCTATAAATGGAAAATTGATCGCTTATTCTGTAAATAAAGAAAACTGATCACAATTGATCTTAAAAAGAGAAAATTTATGGAAAATTTTCTATAAAGAAAAAATGTTTGGAATATTTTTCATAAAGAGAATGTTTATGAAATACTCTCTTTAAATAGAGAAATTGATCAACAATTGATAGCAAATTTTCTAAAAATTTAAAATTGATCACAATTGATCTAAAAAAGAGAAAATTTATAAAATATTTTCTTTGAATAGAGAAAACTATCGAAAATAGTAAAAATTGATCGCATTTGATCTATAAAGAGAAAACTGATCACTTATTTTGAAAACAGAGAAAATTGATTGCACATTATGTATAAAAAGAAAAAATGGATTACAAATTGTCTATTAAAAGAAAATTTATCGAAATCGATCGAAAATAGTAAAAATTGATCGCATTTGAAATTTGAAAACTGAGAAAATTAATTGCAAATTGTCTAGAAAAAGAAAATTTATTGAAAAATTTCTTTAAATAAAGAAATCGTACGAAAATTTTACAATTGATCTCATTTGATCTATAAAAAGAAAATGGATCGACATTGATCATGTGATCTATGTATATAGAAAAAATTTATAGCAAATCTTCTCCAAAAGAAAAAACTTATTGCAAATTGTCTATCAAGTAAATGATATACAAAGAGATTTATTGGTATTTAATCCTAAATTTTCTAATTACAACGAGATTTGTTCCCGAAATTTTTAAAAAATTTCTAGTGTGAGTGGATTTTTAGGTCGACCTTTATCTTATACATATATTTTGCTATATTTTTTTCTTTCCTTTTTCAGCAAGTGTTTTATTTACAAATATTTTATATTTTATAAAAAAATAATATTTTTCTTTTTCAACAAAATAACAACAAAAAAAGTATTGAATTGTTTATTTATGTGTGAACAAATGGAAAAAAAATACATTGTCTATACAAACTACAACGCCAAACAGACAAATAAAAATTCATATAAAAATATGTAAACTAAACTGTAAATAAATATTCAGTTAATATTTTTTATATAAATTTTTTTTGTCCAAAAGTATGAAAAACAACCACAAAAAAAAGTTATGCACGTTTAAACGCGGTAAAATGCAGTCGAAAAAACACCAACCAAACCAGCCTTAAAATACAGCAAGTCCCCAATAACGACTACGTTTCAATATCTGAAATGTAGAGATGTTACGTTTTAGATAAAACTGTGTTTTTTAACTTTTAAAAAATATTGTTGTTTGTAAAGAAATATGTTGTATTCTTTGTTCATAACTTTTTTTTAGTTTTGTTGTAGTTATTGTAGACAGTCGTCTAACGATGATGACTACAAAGTATGGAGTATAATGATGTATTGTTTTGAAAATGAGGGGGATTCTTAAAAATTATATTCAGGGTCTTTTCGGAAAAAGTTTTCTTTTTCGTATTAATATGCATGATGAGTGAGTTTGATTAAAATTTAATTAAATGAAATTTGATTACATAGTTAATTGAAGATTATCTTTATTGTCCATAACGCAGTGAGGACATATATTCGGAATCTATCTGTAATCGCTTTTTCGATTGCTTTTATTCTATGGAACCACCTCTAATAATATCATATAACTGCAGATAATACCGCTTCATTTAACAGTTATTCTGAATATTTTTGGAATCAGTTTAAAGAGTCCTTGACAGTAAAACCTTCTGTTTTCACAATTTCTCTCTTCTATATAGAATAATTTCTAATATTTGGGCCGATTTTTTCTATTTTAAAAGTTTTCTAGCGATTTCTCAATTTAAAGACATTTTTTCTATAAATTTTGTTTTTATACACAATTTGCGATCAATTTTGTCTTTATAGATCAAATGCGATCATTTGTTTTTCATTTTCGATCGATTTCTCTATTTAAAGAAAATATTTTACAATTTTTCTTTTTAAACAATTTGCAATAAATTTCTCTTTATAGATCAATTACACTCAATTCATTATTTGTTTAGTTTACATTTTGCGATAAATTTTCTCTTTATATGTAGTTCAATAGTGATCAATTTTCATTTCTTATAATATAAGCAATCAATTTTTCATTTATAGAAAATTTGCGATCAGTTTTCTATTTTTCAAAATTTACGATCGAATTCTCTATTTAAAGAATTTTCTTGATAAGTTTTCTCTTTATAGCCAATTCTCTTTATAGATCAACTGCGATCAATTTCTCAAATATTTTTTTTGTAGATCAATAGCGATCAATTATTCGTTTATACAAAATTTGCGATCAATTTTCTCTTTTCTATTTTCCAAAACTACGATCAAATTCTCTATTTAAATACATTTTTTGATAATTTTTCTCTTTATAGACAATTTGCGATCAATTTTCTTTGTTTACAAAATAAGCGATCGATTTTCAGTTTATAGATTATTAATTTAATTGCGATCAATTTTCGTTACTTACAATATAAGCGATCGATTTTTGATTTATAGACAAATTGCGATAAATTTTCTCTTTTCTATTCTCCAAAAATTACGATCGATTTCTCTATTTAAAGAAAATTTTCGATCATTTTTATCTTTATAGACAATTCGCGATCAATTTTCTCTGTTTACAAAATAATCGATCGATTTTCAGTTTATATATTATTAACGATTAATTTTTTCTTTTTAGATCAAATGCGATCAAATTTCTTTAATATTTGGTAGATCAACTGCGATCAATTTCATTGCTTATATAAGCGATAATTTTTTCGTTTATACAAAATTTGTGATCAATTTTCTCTTTTCTATTCTCCAAAGTGTTCATCGTTTTCTCTATTTTAAGAAATTTTTCGATAAGTTGTCTCTTTAGAGACAATTCGCGATTAATTTTCTCTGTTTACAAAATAAGCGTTAGATTTTCGGTTTATAGAAAATTAGCGATCATTTTTATATTTAAAGATCACATGCGATCAATTTTTTTTGAAATTTTTTTTGTATATCAATAACGATCATTTTTCATTGCTTATAAAATAAACGATCGATTTTTCATTTATACACAATTTACGATAAAATTTTTCTTTTCTACTTTCAAAAATTTCGTTCGATTTCTCAATTTTAAGAAATTTTTCGATAAGTTGTCTCTTTATAGACAATTCGCGATCAATTTTCTCTGTTTACAAAATAATCTATAGATTTTTAGTTTATAGAAAATTAGCAATCATTTTTATCTTTATAGATCACATGCGATCAATTTTTTCATTTTTGATCAAAAATGAAAATATTCTATAAATGATCAATTTCCATTATTTATGACATTGGCGATCAATTTCCAGTTTATAGAAAATTGGCGATCAATTTTCTTTTTATAGATCAAATGCAATCAAATTTCTATATTTTCAAAATTTTCGATCAAATTTTCTATTTAAAGACAATAGATTTTCTTTTTGTAATAGAAATTTTTTTAAAAATTTTCTCTTTATTTTATACAATTTTTAATAAATTCTCTTTTTATAAAATTTTTGAATAAATTTTTTCTTTAAAGATTAAAAACAATCAATTTTCGCTTTTTACAAATTTTGAGATCAAATCTTTTCCTACAAATTTAGTCTCTTTTCTTTTTCTAAAACAATTTGTTATGAATTTTCTTTTTTGAAGATCAATTGCGATCAATTTTCTCAATTTTCAAAATTATCAAACGATTTCTATATTTTAATTTTGATTGTTTATATATAGCGATCGGTTAACAGAAAATTTGTGATCATTTAACTTTTTATAGATCAAATGCGATTACATTTCCTTATTTTCAAAATTATCGATCATTTTCTTTATTTAAAGAAAATATTTCACAAGTTTTTTTTTTCTTTGTAATAGAAAATTTGTTGAAAATTTTCTTTGTATAAAAAATTTGTCATAAATTTTCTCTTTAAAGATCAATTGCGATAATTTTTCGTAAAAATTTAGTCTCTTTTCTTTTTCTAAAACAATTTTTTATGAATTTTTTTTTTAAAGATCAATTGCTATCAAATTTCTCTTTTTTTTTAAATTATCAAACGATTTCTCTATTTTAAATTTCATTGTTTAATGTAGCGATCAGTTTACAGAAAATTTGTGATCATTTAACGTTTTCAAAATGATCGATCAATTTCTCTATTTAAAGAAAATATTCCACAAGTTTTTTCTTTGTAATAGAAAATTTGTTATAAATTTTCTTTGTATAAAAAATTTGTGATAAATTTTCTCTTTAAAGATCAATTGCGATCAATTTTCTCTTTTTAGATCAATTGCGATCGAATTTATCTTTTAAGAAAATTTTTAACCAATTTTCTTTATAACAAATTAAATTTTCTCTTTAAAGATCAATTGCGATCAATTTTCTCTGTTTTCAGAACTTGTGAACAATTCTCTGAAAGAATTTTGAAAAGTCATTCCCAAGTTATTTATTGTGTGCTTTTAAATAAAAAGTTTAAGAAACTCTGCTGAAAACATAAATTTATTTTTTATTTTGTTTATATTTTTTATTTTTATATTTTTGCATTGTTTTTTTTTTTTTTTTTTGTTATGTTGTGAAATAAACACATGTAGAAGTAAAAATAATAATAAAAAAAACAAAAACCAACATAATAAATTATTCTTTCTAATGTTGTTTTTGTTTTATTATGTTATAAAAATTCTTCTTATTTTTTTTATACTTATATTTTTGCTACAGCCAATTTCATTGTGTATTCTGACCATAATAATTTATAAACTTATTTTTTTTAAACGTCAATTTTTTGGATAATATTTGGGTAACATAAATCATTTAACTTAAAGGTCTGTTAATATAAAAGTGTTTAAGAAAAGGGGGCTTTTATAAAACAAAAATAAAAAAAAATAATTAATAATTTTGTCTGAGATTTTTCATATTTTAATATGAATTATTTTAGCTAAAACATTAATTATGTTTCAAAATTGTCAATTCGAATAAAACGTTCTATGATTTCCTTTTAATAAAACGTCAGCTGTTAATTAATCTTTAAATATTGCCAACTATTTTAACAACTATCTCTATGAGTTACCAACCTTTATTATTCTTTCGACTTTGTTTATTATTGTTTTGGTTTGTGTTTTTCTTTATTAAATTTGTTTTAAAATATTTTAAAATTTACTAATTGCTTTTTTTCTTCTTCTTTTCATTTTAGGTAAGTCTTTTTTCAAGTATAATTTATTGGATATCGTAAGTAAATTATTTTAAAGTTTTAACTGAAGTATTAATAATTGATTATTTTAATTAAAAATAGTCAAATTTTTAATAACAATTAAAAATAACTTGTCTATAATTGTTAAAATGAATGTTGTCCTTGAGGTCCAATAAATTAATAACAAAATAATTATTTTAAAGTATAAAATCTCAAAAAAGTTTGAACAGAACTAAGATAATTTGAATCAAAATTAATTAATTCGCTATTACTGGTCCTTGAAGAAAACGGAATATCTAAAATTCTCTGGAGTTGAATGTCGAATTGCTTTAGATGAACCCCTGGGGTGTTGTCCACGATAGTGTTTTTCAATCACTGGGTGGCAATTTTTGTACATGGTTGTGTCGGTCCATGTACAAGCACTTTGATCAAGTACTCGAGCTATCCAATATCTTCCCATAGTAACCCCGTTGAGGAATAACAGGTATAATGAGTCAAGCTCAATCAAACCCCGCCCCTTCAAACAATCCGACTGGTTAGTGCCGATAGAAGGGGAGGACCCAACATCAGGTGAAAACGACCCTATTGATGCTATGAGGAATGCCCTATCCCTATCGACATTCTCATTATATAAAAACTCACCCCAGTGTATTCCTTAAGCTCTTAAAGTCGCCCAATCACATTACTGAGATGGCTCTGTTTCGGCAACAGCACCTAGGGACGAATTGGTAGTTCGAAACACAGATCCATTCCGACATATTCACAGATAAAACTCAAAATATCTCTCATACATCAGACACAAGTATCCGATGGTAACTCGCACACCAACGCATACCCAATGTTTGCATTATCAGCTCAAATTCAACATTCTATTAATATTTCTTCGTTTATCAATCTCTTAACCAAGCACCCTATTCCCGCAAATTTGGGGCCACTACGTAGATCCCGAAGGAACCTCAATCATCTAACCAGCGAGGATAAACCTTAGTACCAGATAATGTGGTGCTCTGGTTCGAACCCATGTCAAATAATTCCAAGGAAAGGCCGAGGATATAATTGATCATCATCAGTTTATAGTTCCGTTAGACTAGAGGTATAATACAATACACCAAGATGTAGTCTTTCATTAAGGAAACATGCCTCGTGGGGGATTCTCTGAGGTTGTCTATCTCTAGACAAATGTGTCACTAACTAATATAATCAAATAAGTTCAAAGTACTGATTTGAAACTTCATGCTTTGCAAGATAGACCAATGTCTATCTATGTGTTGACAATGTACTGACAAAGTAATATTGTTAGCAACAGGTAAATTGTCAGTTCAGACGGCTGTAAGAAAAACTTACAATTTCATTGTCAGACAATTGTCAGGCAATAAATTTATCTGCCAACAAAAATTGTCAGTTTACACTCTTGTCAGATTGTTGTATGGCAAAAATTTCCAGATTTTATTTTAGCTGTATATGTTCTTTTAATGCAACGTCTTGCTAATAAGAAACATTTAGCTTGCAATGGTTACAGATCTTACAAAGTTGGCACATCTGGCAATGTGTTGACAATGTACTGATAAAGGAACATTTTTAGCAGTAGGTAAATTGTCATCTCAGACGGTTGTAAGAAAACCTTATAATTTTATTGTCAGACAATTGTGTAAACAATACATTTATTTGCCAACAAAAAGTGTTTGTTTACACTGTTGTCAGATTGTTGTATGGCAAAAGTTGTCACATTTTATTTTAGCTGTATATGTTCTTTTAATGCACTGTGTTACCAATAGATAACATTTATGTGACAATAGTTCCATTATCTGGTAATGGCAAAGTAATGTGTTTACACGATTGTCAGATGTCTGGCAATATTATTATTATTGTACAATATACTAGCAATACATTTCTGACAACGCTGCAAGACAAAAATTGTAAGTTCACACAGTTGTCAGAAATTTTCTGAACATTTTTCTACCAATGTTGCTTATGTTATTTTAATACACCGTGTTGCCAATAGAAGATATTTATCTGATAATGGTTCTATTATCTGACAATGTTAACGTAATGTGTTTACACGATTGTTAGATATCTGGCAATATTATTGTTGTAGAATATACTGGCAATGCTTTTTGTGACAACGTTGCAAGACTAAAATTGTAAGTTCATATAGTTGTTCAACGTTTCTGCCAACGTTGTAAGATCTGACAACCGTATATAAATACAGAGTCTTACAACTGGACTAGTATACATTTATAACTCTCTTACAGTCCATTAAGGTCTAACATGGGAGCTAGTTTTGTGTTTAGGTAAACGTTGTTGTGTATATCTCAGTTTTCAATGGGGATATCCAGACCCGCTTTGTCTCCCACTTTTAGGGCCATTCGTGTAACAACAGCTTATCGTACACAGAGGGAAAAAGAAATATACACGCCTAGCAGCAAATTGACATCAAACTGTTTATAATTTTTCAATACCATCCGTTGTCAAAGTATATACATACGTACGACAACAGTGGTAAGCTCACTATTGACAAAGAATCCGTTGCCTATAGTGAGCTCACCACGTATATTAACATTTGGACAACGGATGGGTATAAAATTTAGATTTTGACAACGAATTGTTGCAATGTTGACAACGTTGCGTTGTCAACATTACATAGTGTTGTCGTACGTATGTATATATTTTGGCAACGGATAATATTGGAAAATTATAAACTCTTTGGTGTCAATTTGGTACCAGGCGTGTATATTTCCTTTTCCCTCTGTGTAGGGATATGTTCTAATGTACTGCTTGAACATGAACTCTTATCTTACATCATAAATAATGCAAGAAATATACAATTTTAATGACATTTGATACTTAAACCCCTTGGAAAATACAACCCTGTAATTATTTAACAAAACCAAATTAATATCTGTCTTTAAAGATCTTTCTTGTTAACTTAACTGCTGTCACAAGTGAAAGTTAATAAATTTTATAGTAATTTTAAATACAACAATAAATCTCTAAAGGCCATATAATAAATAATATTTTTTGTTTTTACCATTAATTTTAACAAATAAAAATCCCTCTTATTAAATTACCACTTACTAGTCAGTGGTCATAATAATAAAAAAACACACCTACAGTTAAAAACAACAGGCCCTGAAATCATAAAACAAAAAACTTAAAAAATTAAATTACTCATGCTTATAATTTGTTAAACAATTAAAACCGTTAAATCATTTATATTTCTTATTATTTTTTTTGCAATAAAAAGACAACAACCATCAAGATTTTTAAAGAAAAAAGAAATAATGACCAGTAGAAATTAAAATTGAAATCGCTAAAAATTGTGTAGGAAGTAATTTGTGCTGCGTAAAGCACCAAGAGTAAGCTAAAAATACAAAAAAAAATTTAACAAATAAAATTTAACAATTTTATCGATTACTCACTCATGCTGGGACTAATTTGAGCACGCACTGTTTTAACCGCAACAAAAAAAAAAAAACCTTAAGAATTGGCAACACTTTATTTATATTGATCGTGTTATCTCTTTATGTTTTTCTTAACAAGTCTGGTAATGGATCAGCAACATTTTTTTTTCTTATTTCTTCTGCAAAATTTTTTTGTATTTTTTGATTTTTTTTATTTTTTTTGAAATATTGGCAGTTGAAAATGTAACATATGACTCTTACAATACACACCAATAAACATGAAAGCCAACATTGATTTTAAAATTTATGTGAATAATTTTGAAGAAAAAAGAAACACAACATGTCGAAGAACATGCAGTGCAATTAATTATATTTTGACATTTAGTTGTTGGTGGTAATTAAGTAAAAGAGGAAAAAAAACCAAAATATGTTTGTATGTGGAAAATAACTGTTTGATTATAATCAAAATTTTTGATCAGTTTTCCAAAAATATAATAAAATTTTAACTCAAAAGCCTACTTACTGTGCTATAGAGAGAATTATTAAGAATTCAAAAGGTTTTTTGACCTTTTGGTTGGAAACTCAGGGTTTTATAATCTAAAATCTTCTAAAATCTGTATATATTCTAGTAGTAGAGGGTTTTGATAATTGGATATGTTCTAAAGAATAAAATTCCAATCAAATTCCAGTGTTATATCTCTAGGAAGTTTCAAGAATCCCTTCTTCCTCCAAACAATTGCTTCTGTTTGTATACACATGGATCCAAGACGACGAAAGGAGTTGGTGGTGGCATTTTCATTGAGGAATTCGGTATCAAAATCTCTTTTCGACTCGTTGACAAGTGCAGTATCCTTCAAGCTGAAGTATCAGCGATAAAGAGGGAGTCGTATTGGCTAAGATACTATCGGATATCTAATAGAAATATCAGAATTTAACCGATAGTCAAGCTAGCAGCTTAAATCCCTAATTGGTGTGTTTTCTACATCTAGACTTGTCCAGGAATGCCGGATGTCTCTCAGCGAGATGGCAAGACATTCAAACATTACCCTAATTTGGATGAGGGGACATGGGAGTACGTATGGCAATTATAATGCTAACACTTTGGCAAGAGTTAGAATCACGCTAAGCGAACTGCAAATAGACTAGTTCGGTGGTGTTCCACTTCTTGCTATATAGAGACCGATGGTCGCGTCTGCCCACTTGCTCAATAACTAGAGTTGGGTGGCCCTATATGGATCCATGCAGGTCTAACTATCGCCTTGGTCTTCTTACTGTGATAACCTATCAAATCCAATGACGAAAGCATCGATCCATAATGACTCACCATCGTCCCTTTGGAATTACGCAGGTGGCAATTTTTGTTCATAGCAGACATCATTTAGAATCTTTGCTTTGCTCAAGAACAACCTCTCCTTGCAAAAATGCTTTAAAACTGTATCCTTACAACTTAACTAACAAAGTTGCCACATTTCTTTTAAAATATAACTCCAGTATTTTTGTCAATAATTTGTAAACATTGTGTGGGTGATTGTTTTCCGTGTTACCTACCACATAAGTTAGTTTCTTCGGTCAGACCATGAATCGAATGACTTCTCCAGTTTATTGTCTCGGCAGACTAAAGGTACTGCTAGCAGCTCTACCACCAAGAGGAGGATCTTCAGATACAAAATACCAAATTAGCCTTTAATTTTAAGCAGCAACTCCTTGCAAAATTTCTTTAAAACAAAATCCCTACAATTAAACTAAAAAAGTTGCCATATTTCTGTTAAAAATAGTTGGCAACTCCGATATTTTTGTCAAAACTTTGTAAACATTGTTTAAATGTTTAAGACAAGGTCGTGCGGTCAGACCACGAATCAAATGACTTCTGCAGTTTATAATCCCGACAGATTAGAGCTTATGGTAGCAGCTCTATTCCCCGGAATTGCAATAACACCAAGATGAGGGCGGTTTACCAAGGTAACATGCCCGGGAAGGATCTTCAGGTACAAAATACCAAATCAGCCTTCAATTTTAAGCAACAACTCCTTGCTAAATTTCATTAAAATAAAATCTCTGCAACTTTAGTAAAAAAAAGTTGCCACATTTCTGTTAAAATCCAGTTGGCAACTTCGATATTTTTGTCATAACTTTGTAAACATTGTCTAAAGGCAATTTTGTGCGGATGACTGACTAGATAGGTTAGTTTCTCGGGTAACACCACTAATCAAATGCCTTCTACAGTTTATAGTCCCGGCAGATTAGAGGTTATGGTAGCAACTCTATTACCCGGGATTGCAATAACACCAAGATGAGGGCGGTTTACCAACGTAACATGCCCCAGAATGTTCTTCTGATATAAAGTACCAAATTAGCCATCAATTTTAAGCAAATTTTGTTAAAACAAAATCCCTACAAGTTTAGTAACAAAGTTGCCACATTTCAGGTAGTATACAATTGGCAAATCCTATATTTTTGTCAAAACTTTGTAAACATTCTCTTAAAATATAATTGACAACTCTGATATTGCCACATTTCTTTTAAAATATAACTGGCAACTCCGATATTTCTGTCAAAACTTAGTAAACACTGTATAATTGTTTATATTTTGTCTACAATAGCTATTTATTTGTTTATCTATTTTTCATACCTTTTATTATATTTACAAAATTATATATTTAATCTTAAAAAAACTATTGAAATAGCACCAAAAGTTTATTTGTATAAAACAGATAAAAAAATCTTACGTAAAAAAGTAATTTCGTAAGCGAAAAGAGAAACTAGAACTAAACAAAGAAATAATAATAAAAAAGTTTAAAAAATAAACAAATAAATAATTGAAGGTTAATGAATCTTCGAAAAAAATTAACTTTAAATGTTTATTTATATATTTATTAACTATTTTCCAAAAAAATTTTGCCAAAAAAAAAAACACAAACTATTATTGTTTACGGAAATATTTAAACAATTAAACAAATATTCAACTTCTTCTTTTTTATGGATCTTAACTGCCTTTCGGCTATTTGTAAATACAATAAATTTTAACTTAATTGTTTTAAATTGAAGAATTATTGTTTAAAACATTTTAAATTGATTGTCAAAAAGTGGAGCTTGATTTTGACACAAACCAAAACAAAGTAGCAAATATTTGTTGAATAAAAAAAATGGCCAATAGTCATTTTAATTTACATATTAGAGGATTTTCATTAATAATTTTATTGTTTAGTTGTTGTATTTGGATTCTTCTATATGTAAAGAGTTTAATCTTATGATTTATGATATAAACAATTGATTTTGAAGAAGTTTTATTTAGTAGAAATGAAAAATTATGATAATTTATAAATGATTTGTTTACATCAAGGTTTTTCTAACAACAGCTGTTTACGTAACGACTACCATACTATTGACTAACTAAAGACTCAGTTTGTTTCTACGTTCCGTTGAGTGATGAATCAGCTGATTAGTTTTTGGCTTACGGAAACCTGTGTAAGTCATTAGTTTGACCGTGAGATTGCCGTCGAGTTTTTGTATGAGAAACATGAATCAGCTGATACGTTACGGAACGAAACGTAGAAACTAATTGAGTCTTAAGTGTTAATTTTAAAACGAGTTTAAACTTGCTGTCAAAAAACGCCTAATTAAGGTACTTAATAAGTTCTACTCTTAAACAGATTATTTTAAACTAAGTTTAAACCGCAACAAAAACTAACCGAGTTTGTCTCTTTAATCTCTCGTTTTAATTAATTTCCTTACAAAAGTCTGGCATCTTTTTTTCTATTTACATCATTCTACATCCATAAAACATTCTTGATTTAATGATCTATTATTTTCTGATAAAAAAAAAAACATAAAATTATTTCCCAAGAAACTACATTTACAGAAGAAAAAACAAAACAAAATATGTTGTACTTTTAATATGATCATAATTTATAATGAACAGGAAAGAAAATTAAACAATAGAAGAAGAAGAAAAGAAATATTTAATGTCTTTTTACATTTAAAGCAACAAATCATCGAACGCGCGAGTCTGCAAAGTACTTAACTACGAACCGTGTAAAGTTTACTACAATAAATAAATAATAAAAACACGTACATTTTCATATACAATCCACATGCATGTAAGTAACAACAAACAATTGAACATTCAACGAAATTCATTCATGTAGCGCCATGGGGTGCTCAAGTAAAGCGTAATGTTTATACGAGGGAAGAGCCAGAAGTTAGAGCAAAAAGAAGGTAGACAATAGGAAGATAATTTTTCGAAACATTAACATTTAGCTTTAGCAAATGACCCCTTTTTCTAACAGATAACTATTCCCAAAGAATCAGCCTGAACTTATTTTTTAAGCATTAGAAATAATCCGGTAACTTCGGGAAACCAGTATATTCGCGTATGCTGATGGTGTTGAGCTCCTTATCTAATGATAAGACATCCCCCATTACGGTCTAAGGGTCAATTCGGCAGAATCAGAAGTAGAACTTTTCAGCAAAAGATGCAAAATAGAATACACAACAACTCGGAAGATCACTGTTGCCAACTTTTTTCCCAAAAATATCGCTAAAGTCGACTGAAAAATAGCTAGAAATTAGCTAAATTCAAGACATTTTGAAAAATTTAGCGATAAATCCTCAAAATAATATTTATTATTTGATTCTGAAAAGAAATAGCTAAAAAAAACTAGCTAAATTTTTCAGATTTTTTACATTATTCTAAAAAGTCAGCGATTTATCGCTAAAATCTATATACATACGTAGGAATGGGATAGTGATACAAACACATCTTATAACAAACACATAAGAGAATACGCCCTATACGCCTTAGAAATGTTGTAAATTTTTAGGACTTTATGGATCGATCCTTTCGTCAATTATTTCCAATGTTCACTAATTTTTAGAATTATGGTAAATTTTATTATCATATCACTCATTTACTAAAGAATACTACTACGGAGGTGGGTACCTTGGCCTCCGTGGCGGACAATGCGTCAAGTGTACAGCATGCCGCTGGCAAAAATATAGGGGTGAAAGAGAAGGATGTACTCGGAGAGAGCTCTAAGCTACCTCAGCCTTTAAATATAGGTGAGGGTTCCGACTCTGAATCCTCAGATGATAATAATAATAATACCATTATAGCAAATCCCAAAAAGGATGAAGTAGAGCAAATGGTGAAAGAGGTGAGTGATAGCATAGCTAAACTACCTATTACTAAGAAAAGACTTTCTGGAGCACAGAGGAGGAAGTTGAAAAAGATGCTTCAGGAAATCATAGTTAGTCAATCCCACGACACTCCAAAGGAATCGGACTCTCTCACAAGATCTGAGGCAAAAAGGATCAGGTCACCCGAGGAGTTGACAACTGAGAATAAGCCTAAGAAGAAAAAGAGCTCCCCGTCTTCTAATACACAGTCGAAGCCAAGCCATACTTCACTCAAAGGAATCTCAAGTGAGAATCCTGCGAGTAAGGGTGACAACGCCAAGCCAGATATTCCGAAGACGAACACGTCGGCGAAATCAACCTCGAAGGTAAGGGAATCTCAAAAGAAGCCCCGAAAAACGAGGAAGGAGAAGCTAGACGGAGGAAAAGGTAAAGAGCCGCCATCTTACGCCAAAGTTGCCAGAAGTAGGCACCGGGACGATCTCTGCTATGCAGTTTACGATGCCGGTAATCCGACAGGCAAAATTCCAATAGACCAACAGAGTAAAATAGAAGACCTGGTCAACAATAAGATAGTGGACCATGCAATAGCTTCAAAGGGCAAACAACCAATAGAGAGCGAGAGCTGCGAGTTCAGCATGGGCGTGATGTTGATGAGGTTGGCATCTCACCAATGTGTTAGCACCCTAAAGAACTTGGTGGAAAGTATCCCTCCTCCCTGGGACGGCGCTAGGCTGGGACTGGCAAAGAAGAGCGAGCTTCCGGTGCTCCTAAAGTCCACTGTCTACATAAAAGGATGGGGCAGTAAACTGGCTAATGAACGTATACTGGAAATTCTTGGAGGTCAAAATGCTGAGCTGGCCGTGGAAAAATGGGATGTCTTTTATAGGAAAGAAGAACCTGAGGGAACTTTATTTGTAATAGGTATCGACCAGAAATCCATGGCTAGTCTTGCCAAGAATAAAGGTAGGGCTTACTTCGCCTCTAAATCTGTCATATTCAAAATTGGGAAGGTGCCGATTGGAAGGGCTGTTACAACAAGCCTCGAAAAGGACACTAAAAAACCTAAGACCACAGTATCCACTACTGATAACGTTGAGGAGTCAAATCCTAAAATCGAGGAATTTACCATTAACTCGCCAGAAGAAAGTGTAGTTGCCCTTTCCAAAATTGGGAAGGCGCCGATTGAAAGGGCTGTCAAAACCGGCCCCGACAAGGACACTAAAACACCTAAGACAGTACCCAAAGCATCATTAGCAAGTACTAGCAATGTTGAGGAGTCAAATCCTAAAAGCGAGGAGGAAATCACTCACCCGCCAGAAGACAGAACAGCAATGCTCTCCAGAATTGGGAATGTGTCTATTAAAAATACTGCTATTCCTATGCCTGATAAGGACACCGCAGTGCCATCAACAGTACTCACTGCATTAATAGCCACTTCAGGCTATCCGGAGGAGTCAAATCCAAAGAGCGAGGAGGTGACCACCAACTCGCTGGAAGACAGTTTAATGGATGACCATGATTGAGGTTATCCAAATAAACCTTCATCGGAGCGAGACAGCTACCAACGCTCTGATGGCTAAAATCAACACAGGTAAAATACATATAGCTTTAATCCAGGAACCTTGGACGATTCGCAACAAGGTTTCTGGATTAAATCACGTAAATTTCCAACTTTTCTACGCTGATACAGGATCTCGCCCGAGAACATGTATCTTATGTCACAAGAACTTATGTTTTCTCCTCTCAACAGGATTATCAACATCGGATGCAACGGTGCTGAAGCAAGGTCGAGGCAACATATACCTTGCATCTATTTACCTGCCTTTCGATTCTCCGACCCTACCACCAACGTCGGATCTGATGAAACTGGTTGAAGAGGCACAAAGGAAAAATAAGAAAATTGTAATAGGTTGTGATGCCAACTCGCATCATGTAGCTTGGGGTAGTACAAACACCAATCGCAGGGGACAAGCCCTCATGGATTTCTTTAATACTAAAGACTTGATAACATTGAACTTAGGTAATAAAGCTACCTTCGTCAATAGAATCAGAGAAGAAGTATTAGATATAACTATATGTTCAGAAGAGCTTATAAACGAAATTCAGGATTGGAGAGTTTCGGACGAGCACTCCTTTTCTGATCATCGGTACATAAGATTCAAAATACTAAGGCCACCACCAAAGCCGATAAAGTTTCGGAATAAGTCTAAAACTAATTGGACAATGTTCGGGGCCTTACTAGAGAACCGTTTAGGTCAGGACACTTTTCAATGTCGAAATAAAGAGGATATAGATGCCAAAGTGGAAACGTTCACAAGTGCCCTGGTTGAATCGTTCGAGGACAGCTGCCCTCTGCGAGAGCGGAGATCTGCCCAGGAAAAACCCTGGGTAACTGGGGAGATCCGGAACCTTGGGAAGACTCTTCGCAAACTATTTAACCGGGCACGGCGTAAAAAGACCGCAGTATACTGGGATGAGTATCGTAATAAACTTGGTGAATATAAGAAAATCGTTCGAAGAGCCAAACGAGACTCCTGGAAACTTTTCTGTGAACAGGTAGATAGCGTAAATGAGGTATCGAAGATAAAAAAATTCCTATCCAAAACTCATGTCCAACCGGAATCTATGATCGATGACACGGGCAGGAGGCTTGAGGATATGGAGGAGACAATGAAACTCCTAATGGATTCTCATTTCCCACCCGGTATATCGAATAACATAGATGAACCGATATTGGAGGAAGGGGAGGGTAACACGGAAATAGTTATTACAACTGACATGGTTAAAGGGGCAATCAAGAGCTTTGCTCCCTATAAAGCTGCAGGGCCGGATGGAATTTTCCCGGCACTTTTGCAGATGGAGGCGGGACTGGTTTCCGTACATCTGTCACAGATATTCACTGCATGCTTAAAATTGGCATATACCCCAGTTAAATGGCAGGATGCAAGGGTAATATTTATACCCAAACCAGGGAAACCTAGCTATGCGACACCTAAGTCCTATCGACCGATAAGTCTTACGTCCTTCCTACTTAAAACCTTGGAACGGATAGTCGATAGCATGGTTAAAAGCAGCATACCATACAATGACCTTAAATATAAGCAGCATGCTTATGTAAAGGGACGATCGGTGGAGACCGCTTTAAATGAAGTTGTCCACTACATAAGTGAATCTTTCGATAGCAAACTGTATACACTGGCAGTATGCATTGACATCGAAGGCGCTTTCAATAACGTGCACACTGATACCCTTATCCAATCCCTAGACCAGTTTTATGTTGACCGGGTGCTCCGTAACTGGATCAACTACATGCTAAGGAACAGATGGATAAGCTGCGAGATGTACGATATAACTATCAGGAAAAAGGTATTTCGCGGTATACCACAGGGTGGCATTTTGTCACCTTTACTCTGGGTCACCACGATTAATAGCCTCCTAAGGACCCTAACCGAGAAAGGACTTAGACCTGTCTGCTATGCAGACGATGTCGTAATACTTTTAAAGGGAAAGGATCCAAATTACTTGTGTAGAAGAGCTGAGGAGGCTCTGAATACGGCCTTGAGCTGGGCTCAACCGAGAGGCCTCAATGTTAACCCGGCGAAGACGGAAATCTGTCTTTTCACAAGAAAGACAAAAATTTCTACATATACTGAACCTTGCTTCTTGGGCAAGAAGATACCGGTGACAGACAAAGTTAAGTACTTAGGTGTAATACTTGACCGGAAATTAAAATGGAGACACCACATAGAGGATAGGATCAACAAGGCACATCGGTGCTGGGCGATATGTAGGAGAACCATAGGCATGAAATGGGGTCTTAGTCCTACTATGACAAATTGGCTTTATAAAAGTGTAATTAGACCAATTCTAGCTTATGCTTCAATAATCTGGTGGACTGCTTTGGACAAAAAGTGTAATATCAAACTACTACAGGGAGTTCAGCGTACATGCTGCTTGGGTATAAGTGGTGCCATGTGTACTACTTCAACCAAGGCTCTGGAAACGTTGCTAGATATTCCACCCATTGAAACATATATAAGATATGAAGCGGCGCTTACAGCCGAACGGCTCTTTACTTTAGGCGAACTGGCCAAAAACGGTTATAGGACACGTCATCAATGTATACTGGACACATTGGAAGGTTATACACATTCATCGGACGTGCCTGATCGCATACCAGACACTGAATATGTCGGAAACTTTGAAACGCTAATCCCAGATAGAATGTCTTGGTCAAGCGGAACATTAGAGCAAATACCAGTAGGAATCCGTTGCTACACGGATGGCTCTAAATTAGGGGACAAAGTGGGTCTGGGGTTCTATATTGAAGACCCAGAAACAGAAATATACCACCGTTTACCTAATCATAACACAAGCTTCCAGGCAGAAGTACGAGCAATAACGGAATGTGTAAATTGGATTAGAATAAATATGGCGCCCACAGGGCTTAATATATTTACCGACAGCCAGAAGGCAATTTGTGCGATATCAGGTGATAGAATTAAATCTAAGACCGTATTGGATTGTAAGAAAGCTTTAACTGAATACTCTCCCAGAGGTAAGGTTCACATCATATGGGTACCAGGCCACTCGGGAGTAGCCGGCAACGAAAGGGCGAATGTAATAGCTTTAAAGGGAAGGGAGCTCGATGTAGTTAACCTGACAAACGCAAAACCATTCGACGCAACAAAAGCTGAATTAAAAATATGGATGAGAGAATCCCATAAGGCCTCTTGGAATAATGAAACGGTGGGTAGAACCACAAAGATTCTATGGGGTGACCCTGATGAGAGCAAGACGAGAAATCTTCTCAAAATGAGCAAGTCTGAGGTTAGTATGATGGTACGTATTCTCAGTGGACACACAGGATTACGAGCACATCTATACAAAATTGGACGTGCGAATTCAGACGAATGTAGAGCATGTGGAGAGGACAGTGAAACTCTGGAGCACTTTCTTTGCCATTGTCAGGCATTCGTCGAAGTTAGATCCAAGTATCTTGGAAGTGATGTTATTCCAGAAATAACATTCTTAACCAACACCGATTGGAAGATTCTTAGGAATTACGTCCAGGAAACTGAGTTTCTGAACATGGAAAAATAATACATTCAGTGAACAATTTTTTTTTTTTTTTTTTTTTTTTTTTTTCTTGAATTGGAGCGCACAACAGGCCCGATAGTGGCCTAGGTGTATTTCTTCGGATTTGATGTAGTATACATCCTCCTATCAACCTACCTACCTACCTACCTACTAAAAGACTAGAATAATTAAATATTCGTTTTTTAATTGAGTACAACAAAATATATCCCTTTTAAAGTTTTTCGTATAACTTTACCTGTACGCACAAATATTTGCTCCTAATTATGTTCTTCAGAACATTCAAAATATGTATAATACACACAGCTAAAACTCAAATAATTTACATTGAATACATATTTTTATATACATACATATATGTAAATATCGTCATTCGTAGCAACTTTTAAGCGATATTATCAAAATATAAATGAATAAAAAATGCCTTAAAATCTAAAGAAAAATCGCTAGATTTCCCGCTAATAGCTAAATCATATTTTTCCCCGCAAAATGGGATTAAAAATCGCTAGATTTGACGAGAAAATAGCTAAATTGGCAACAGTGCGGAAGATTGATAAAGTTTTGTATTCACAATTTTTGACTCTAAGCTCTTGTCAAATCGTTAAGATGATACTCCTTGAAGTTAGGCGTTGTGTGACTTCTATTCTTGCAAAAACCTTAGGTAAGGAATGAGTTCTTTGTCAAAGAATACACATAGACCGGTTTCGGGCATCTTATGAGTATTTTTTCATGGAGAATGTCGACTAGAAACCCAGTGTTTCCGAGAGATGTAATAACGCGGCAACCAAAATATTTGCATCCTATTTCAAGAGTCAAAAATGTCAAAATATATTTTCTATAGTACTGATACCCCTTTCCAACTCGGATAATGCTTTGTCGATTTAATATAGGTTCGAGGGCATACACTTAGGCCGCTTTTGAGCTTGTAGTGTCCCACGATGGAATAACATCGATTTCAAGATATTTGAATCTTATTTCCAGTGTTCGACTAACATTAACGAGAGTCAAATATGTCAAAATGTAATCTCAATTCTAGTCATTCCCAGTCCCAATTTGGACAATGCTTTGTCGCTTTAATATTTGTTCCAGGGCATGAAATCTTTGCATTTTGTCGATCGTTCTTAGACTAAACTTCTCCAAGGCCGTGGTATCGAATATAATTGGCAAATGGACATAATATAGAAATGGACAAAAATAGAAATAAAGTGATCCACTATTATCACTTAAAAAGTCTTGATGAAAGACCCTCATCTTGGTGTATTGCAATCCCGGGGTAAATAGGTGCTACCAGTTGCTCTAGTCTGCCGGCACTATAAACTGGTGATGTCATTTCACTCCTCGGCTAGTCCTTGTAATGATTTGATATGGGGTCTAACTAGAGAACCACATAATCTGGCACCCACAGGACTTGTCCTGTCTGGTCAGTTGATTGATGTCATTCCACTCATCGGCTAGTCCTTGTATTGATTTGATATGGGGTCTAACCAGAGAACCACATAATCTGGTACCCGCAGGATTTGTCCTATCTTGTCAGTTGCTTGAGGTTCCTTTGGATCCACATAGTGGCTGTGGTTTAAACCCAAATTCGCGGGAACAGTAAGTTGCGGTTAAAAGACTAATGCACGGTGAAATCTATATTTCAGGATAAGTTCGGTGCTGTTGCCGATTGACAACAGATACCCCACAGAGGAGTGACTGTGGGTCTAAGCGTTGGAAATGAGTTGGTTGTTAATTGTATATCGTCCGTATACCTAGAGTGTGTCTGTCGTAAGTTGTTCTCTTATGAGGGTGTCGGATAAATGAAAGGGTGCTGGGTTGAATGATGATGGATGAAAGGTATTTTATATAAGTGATACCATTAAATTTTCCTTTCTTGTCCAGGAATGTTCGGAGTAAAATATGATCATACCAGAATTATCACAGTGTGACACTGTGAGTACGAACAAAGTCTCTAGGTGCTGTTGCCGTTTCAATAGAGGCCATCCCATCTGCGTGGTTGTAAATGGAAGTGATGTTTTTGTATCTTGGAAGTTAAGCAACGGGGCAGCAATGATCAGAGATTAGATAGCTCAAGTACTTGACTGAAGTGCACGTATACTGGACCGGAACTTTCATATACGTAAATTAACACCTGCGTGTAAGAAGCACAATGGGGCGGGGTGCTGAGCCGTCACAAAAGCTCATCCAGTGGTTGAAAAAGACCACCGTGAAATAGGCCAACACGGCAGGTGTTCACGTAAAGCACTTCGACATTAATGGCTCAAGAACCACTAGATTCATAAGATTTTCAGAATTTGGAAGGATTGTAGGAATCCGGCATCTTAATCTAAAGTTAAAATAAAATTTTGTAACAAAATTGTTGGATTTCCATGACCTTAAGCTGTAAAGCTTAAACTTTTCGCAAGGCCCTCGTACTAGGTTTAGCTCATACCTTATAACAAGCATATAATAATGAACATTTTGTTAAACATTATTTGAAATTTTTAAAACTCAATTCTTGTAGCTCTTTTAAAAACTCGGCAAACTAGAATCGTATAAGAAAATTAATAATGGAAAGATATATGTGGATAATGGATAATGAAAATCTTAGCAATCAAAACTCATTCAATACTAGAGAAACGAGTTGGGCTTAGGGAGAACATAATATTTGCTCGGTATGGTTTTGCCTTTTAAAGAGAGCTTCATTGTGTAACACTAATTTCCTATGGTTTGATTCCTGTTGACCATGAAAGCCGATCATTGTTATGAGGATCTATGGCTGGCTTTGTTGTGTTATTGCAGTCTGAGTATTGCGCGTATTGCATTTAAATGTGGATGCCAGTTATAACGCCTTAAGTCTCATTAATAATATTGATGAGATTTTATTTAGCGGCATTTGTATAGAATACTAAACAAATGTTGTAAGTAGAGGGAATAAAGGAATAGGTGTGTGTGGGCTAAAAATGTTCATTATAAAGATTTTCTTCTAACTTTATTAGAAACAACCAAATAAATATTTTATCATAATCAAAATTATATAACTGTTTTTTAAGGAAATTTAAGAATTTAAAGTAATAGTTCTATTAATGGATTCTTTATTATTTGGTGATTTCTTTTATTATAGTACATAATTACCTATATTTCCTTGATCTAATTTCTATTTTTTTTTTCTCAATTTTATATTGAAATGATGTCATTATTTGTAGGCATTTTTCGGTTCTATATTCTTCACTTTAATACCACTGATTGATGCGGGTTTTCATTTATAGAAGCGTTAAATTACCGATTACATGTTTATAATACATTTTATAATGACACCACCGTCTGTCTGTCTATCATCATCCACAGACGACTCAAACATTTTATCATCACTTTTGGGTTTTAGACTCAAATTGCAGTTTTATTCTTAGTTTTATGTTTACTTTTAGGTATTATGTGTTCTTACTTGTGTGTGAGTTAATATTCTTAATAGAGACAATTTTACCATAAAAATTTTAAAACCGATTAACCCTCAAAAGAGCTGGGAAGTTTGTATTAATGGATCTCTATTCAGAACATTAGAAAATAGAAATATTTTTAAACAAATTCCAATGCTTCCCACTTCTTGTATTTAAGATATTGAGGATCTTTGTTAATAAGAGATATCAGTAATCGAAAATCTCAGACACCCTTTATAAATCTTGACTTACAGAAAAATTTGAATCCAAATCATCTTAAACTTTTCCCAAACTTATATTTTTATCAAAATTTATTTTGTTATTAAATGAAAAATCGTAACCCAAACCTTTTTAAACCCCTTGCACCAGCTCAAGGGTTAAACAACTGTGTCAGTTGTCTCTGGCCACCTTCTTCGTCTGCTTCTTCTTCTTGTGAAAAGTGATACTTAATGTGGTAAGAACATTATATTGAAAACCCCATAAATAGTGTTATGATATTAAAAATATTATATTTTTTTTTTATTGTTGTCTAACATTTCATAAGCACTTGTCGCCTTTAAATTTAGACAAAAATACACACACTCACACACAAATTTTAAAATAAATTTCAACAAAAAAACACACACAATATTGATGATTATTTTTGTTTGTATTTCCACATCGTTTTACAAATATCAATCACAACAATCAATCAATATTTAAATTTTGATTAATTGTGAAAACTATAGTTATGCGCACAAAATATTACCGCAATAGTTAAAAGTGTTTTAAATTTTGTTTTAAAAGTTCTGAGAGTTAAAAAAAAGTGGAAAAGAAGTAATTAGTTTTTTGGCGACCTGGTTTTTTTAAATAAAATTTGTCAATTATGGTTAAATTTTATTAATGACATTAATGGGTTCCATTAGGAGTTAAAATTTGACATTTCTAAAGTGATTTTAATCAAATGTTTCATTAGGATTTCACTCAGAGGTCTCATGAAACATTAGAACATTCGTACTATTATGCCTTCTTGATCGTGTGGTACCCGAGAAAACTTATCGGTATTTCGACAACAAATTAGATTAGTGATAGAAATAGTCCACACCATAAGAGAGTCTTCTATATATTACTGGCCGTGGTGGTCCGTTGTGCACTCCTTTCATGGAAAATTTTAGTGAAAACTCCTTTTATAGTGATCTATTAAATGTTTAGAAACTCAGTTTTCTGTACGTAGTTCCGATCAGGTTCCTGAATGATGCAATATCAGGAATAACATTACTTCCAAGATATTTGAATCTAATTTAGCTGTGCTCTCCTTTTCATGGAAAATATATGGTGGAAACTCCTCTTATAGTGATATATGAAATTAATTATCGTCCAATGTTTAAAAGCTCAGTGTTCTGTACATAGTTCCGATCTGTGTTTCTCATGTAATATCTCGAATAACATTGCTCCCAAGATATTTGAATCTAATTTCGTTGCGCACTCCTTTTCATTGAAAATTTTGGCGGAAACTCATCTTATAGTGATCTATTAAATGAAATAGAAACTCAGTTTTCTGTACGTAGTTCCAATCCGAGTATTCCTGACAGACGTAAGATCTGGAGTAACTTTCCTACCAAGTTATCTGAATCTAATTTCCTTGTGCACTCCTTTTCATGGAAAATATTGATGGAAACAACTCTTATGGTGATCTATTGTATGAATTATCGTCCAATGTTTAGAAACACAATTTTCAGTACGTAGTTCCGATCCACGTTTTCCGATCAATGTTCCTGACAGCTTTAAGATCTAGAATAACACTTGAATCTAATTTCGTTGTACACTCCTTTGCATGGAAAACATTGGTGGAACTCCTCATATAGTGATCTATTAAATGAATTATCGTCCAATGTTTAGAAACTCAGTTATCAGTAGGTAGTTCGGATCCGAATTTTTCGATCGGTGTTCCTGCCTTATGTAATATCTGGTATAACATCGCTCCCTAGATATTTGAATCCATGCATGATGTTCATTCATTTAAAGGCACTCAGTTTTCTATATGTAGTTCTAATCCGAGTTTTCAGATCAGTGTTCCTGCCTCATGTAATAATCTGGAATAACATCGCTTCCAAGTTATTTGAATCCATGCATGATCTTCATTCGTTTTAACCGCCTAAGAATTCATAGCATCATACTAACCTTGGACTTAATCATTCTGAGGAGACTTACTCTCCCGCTTACGTTGGGGTCGCCCCCCAACTTCATATAAAAAGCTCCTTTCGCTTTATAATACATGCGCTCAGTCATTAACGATTATCCCTGAGTTGTTTGGTACCTTTATAAAGCAGAACTTACCACTGGAAGAATATTCGTTTATGGCTCTCATATAGACCAATACGGTCTTTTCTCAGACATTTTTCCAACTTTTGTTGAAGTCGCCCCATAGGATTTTATTGGTCCGTAAACTTCATAAAGTTCATTTCCCTTTATAGAACATTCGCTATGTCATTATCTCCCGAGTTGCTTGGTACCCATATAATCAATAGGAAAAGTATTTGGTTATGGTTCTCTTGCTTGGTTCTCAGTTGATATCACCCTTATTGCCCTCTGGCTGTTGGAAAATATGTTAACCCCGGTTCCGTGATAGCACTCACTTCCGCCTAAAAGCTGGTGTTTTGATTTGGAGGTATATTTCTATTACCGGGTTTTCAATATAGATCCTCAGACCCAGATATCTTAGTATATACTTTTGTAGAGTGAGGTTATCACTTAGTAGGTCTCATATCGATTATTCGATAGCATATCGCTAGAGTTGAGAGCCTTAATAGATGCGGGACAATCCATGTAGGTATTTATGTTCGATGTCTAGAGATTTAACTCCCGAATTTTGTAAATCCCATCTACATTGAGCAAAATGATATCTTAGTGTGGGTAGGGGAATCTAGTAGAACGGTAAAATCAACTAGAAGATCTTATAGCGATTATTCGATCTTATAACATTGAAATAGATAAACTTAATAGATATAAGAAAGTCTTTCAGATATTAATAATAGGGGTCTCTATATTATACTTTAAATTTACCCCTTGAAATCGAGAAAATTCCTCAGCCAGTAACCACAACAGTTATTAGTTGAAAGTTTTTGGGAAATAACTAGGGATATAACATCTGGTTGATATAACTGTCACTAAACTGACAATATTGGATCGATTACGAATCGAGTGGTTCAGAAACAAAATCCAAATTATTATGAAAACCTCAATGTTTAATCCAACTTTAAAAAACTTCTCTAGAAATCTCAACTCTTTTGTAGCGATCAATGATAGATTTCAAACAATTGAAGAGCAAAAAGTTAATATTAAGCTGAAATTATTGGGACTTGGGAAGAATAGATCGCAGTAACATTTTGTTGATTGTCTTTCCTCATATTAATAAATTCTTTTAAACTAAAAAAAAAACTATTAAAAAAATTCTGATCTTTGCCAATTTTTCCATTATGGGTGTGTTTGGTTTTAAATTTTTAATTCTCAGAATTATACACCCCAAAAAATCTATGGTTATTAAACTATAGGTTATGCAAACATGTTATTTTATTTTATTATTTATTGATATTTATTTGTTTAAAACTATTATGCTTAATTAGCGCTTTTTAGGTAAACACAATAAAATGGTGTTAAAATTAACAGAAATAAATATTTAAATAAATTTAACACATGTCTCAAGGAAATATTTAGAAAACAGCAAAAATGTGGGAAGAAAAAATAAAACAAGAAAAATTTTAAAGAATTTTTATTTGACAAAATGAAGGAATTATTTCAAATTAACAGAAAATTTCCTCAAAATATTGTAGAAATGATCTTGTGGAAGTTTTCAAATAACATTTTAATTCTATATCCTTCAACAATTTTCTTTTTAACTTAACTTTAACATTTACCAAAAAACGCTACTGTGGTTAACACTTGTATTTAGCGTCATTTTTCGTAGGAGTATGTTCAGTGTGAATTTTAATTCAAAATAAACCGTCACTATTTTAGCATTAAGATAACACCCCATTTAAACTAGTTTTTAAGCAAAAGTATGTTTTAATAAATTAAAAATTAATTAACATAAAACCAAACTAATGTTGATTGCTAATGTTTACTTCATATAAACTTATACTTATTTTTTTTGGGGGGGATCAAAATACTAATTTGGCTTAAAATATTTAATGATGTGTTAATCTTCTTAATAAAAATTTAGAAATGAAAAAAAAGAGGCAAAAATTCCATAAACTATTAATTAATTTAAATGCAAATTTAAACTAACTAAAACATTATTTATGTTTGCTAAAAAAAAAATACATTTCAATTTTAAAGAAAAAAAAATTAAAAGCCATTTATTAAAATTTGACAAACATATAGAAAGACATAATTTATGGATTTTAGGAGCTTGATGAATACTCATAAATAGACAAATTAATGTTTTAGATTAAAGTTTATAATAAAATATTAATTTCAACTTTATAACAAACAATTTAAATTAATTTTTTAATCAATTAAAAATATTAAAATTTTGATTCCCTCAAAAAACTAAACCGAGTAACAATATCTGCTTTATTTTTTTTTTTCGCAAATCGGCCCCTTCATAACTTATTCTATTACACAAATAAAAAGGTTAATGAAATATTTTTCTAACTCAAATTTTTTTAAAAGTATTTAATTTAAATTACGCATTATCTTGTCTAGTTTCATATATTTTCTAAAATATTCAACATTTTCTATTAATTTATATTTGTTTTCAACTTAATTAATGTTTATAACTGAATTATCACCATACAAAATGTTTAACAACTAATAATAATCGTGTCGCTTATGGCATTGAATTGTTGTAATAATAGTATTTAATAAAACATATACAAAATCTATTGTTTGTAAATAAATCTTTAGAAAAAATGGCGCTTGTTATTAAATAGTTCA
Source organism: Lucilia sericata (assembly GCF_015586225.1). Classification (NCBI taxonomy): domain Eukaryota; kingdom Metazoa; phylum Arthropoda; class Insecta; order Diptera; family Calliphoridae; genus Lucilia; species Lucilia sericata. Next base: position 43,956 of record NW_023994566.1, read on the forward strand.
ACTAACTTAACCCCCTTAATCACACATCATTTACTTTTGAGAAATTGTTTTTAAAAGAGACTTGGTAGCGTAGTATTATTAAATATATTTAAAGTCCATTGTATTTTACCAGTTCTAAAGATTTTTAAGAAATTTTCAAAACAAAAATACAAGATTTTTAACTTATCTGTAACATTAAGCTGGCTAAACACAATGGCAACTGCCAACGACAAGCGACGGTTTTTGACATATTATTATATTTAACTAAAATATGACAAAAAGTCATCGTTACCAAAAGAAATACAAAATTTTGAACTCATTTGTAATATTAAGCTGGCTAAATACAATGGCAACTGCCAACGACAAGCGACGGTTTTTGACATTTTATTATATTTAACTAAATTATAACAAAAAGTCATCGTTATCTTTTGAAGAACTTGATAAAGCTGTATCATACGAGTTAGGTTATGTTGTATGGAAGATGTTTATCAAATCCCAAGAAATGCCGCTATAGGGCCTATTGTGCTCTCTTTTACAAGGAACACATTGGAGAGGAATAAACTTATATAGTGCTCTGTCAAGGTATTATCGTTCATTGTTCAGAAAATAAGTTTCCCGCACATTTTCAAAACAGTTTTCCTAAAATATGAAATATCAGAAACTCAGTTTCCCTAACGAGTTGCTTAGAATTTTCGAGTTAGTATTCCTGAGAGATGAAATATCTAGAATAACCAATATATTTAGAAGTTGGTGCGACTAAAGCCTGAATAGTTTCACTGTCTCTCCTTATGCTATACATTCGCTTGATACTCTGATTACGTACCACATACTAATCTTGTACTTGCTCTTGTACCGATGACGCTTTTCCCTTCTTTAGGGATTTTTGTGGTCGTATTCACCGTTTCATTGCACTAAGTTAGTTTTCGTTGCGTTAAAGGATTTCGAACTCGTCAGGGTAACTTCCTCAAGCCCCCTTTACTTTATAACAGTTATTACCGATTAGTCTGGTACTCATTTGATGCAAAGCTTACCTCTGGAAGAGTATTTAGTTAAGGCTCTCTAACAGTCCAAAACAGCTTGTTGGTAAATTTGTTAACCTCTGCTGATGCCATATTTATTCTAATCCAAATTACACTATCGGTTATTGCACGGACTTCTGCTACAAACATAGAGTTGTGATTAGATATACAGTAATATATTTCGATTTCTGGGTTTTGAATGTAGACACCTCCACGTGAGATGAGTGTGTAAGCGAATATCCAATTTGTCATGAGCTATATATCTGCTGAAACCATATATCGTAGAGGTCTTTATCATCATCATCGGTCGAGGATGATTCAAGAGCATCAACTGTCAAAGTTTTCACGTCCCTTTGGTCATGTCTAGCAAGATATCGCTAACCAGCTCACATCACCTCCACGTGAGAAGACTATGCCTCCAAATCGCACGTTCAGAATGTCCAGTTTGACAGAAACTGTGTGGCACATATCACCGTTCAGCTGAAACCACATATAGTAGATGTTTTTATCATTCAATTCCAATTCAGGCAAAAAAGAGTTTCAATGACAGCCAGTTCGTCAGATGTGTCTTTACCAATATAACCGCTATCAACTGTTAAAGTTGTCAAGTCCTAATGGGAAGACCCTTTCTGCATGTTTAGCAAGATATCGAAAACCAGCTCAAATCACCTCCAAGTGAGAAGACCATGCCTCCAAATCGCTCATTCAGAATGTCCAGTTTGACATCAGTTGTGTGGCATATATCAGCATCTGCTGAAACCACATATCGTAGTTGTCCATATCGTAGATGTCTTTATCTTCCAATTCTAGCGAAAGGAAGTTGGTAAACATCGACCGAGGATGATTCAGAGGAGGGCCATTTCGACAGATGTAACTTCATCTATATAAACGCTATCAACTGTCAAAGTTTTAAGTCCTGATTGGAAGAAACTTTTGGACATGTCTAGCAAAATAACCTGTAAAATTTGTCAAGTTCTAATTGGAAGACTGTTCTACGGACTAGTCTTTGGATTAGACTATGGACTAGAGTCTAGTCACTAGACTATCTTGACTAGTTTATGAAATAGTTTTTTGGTAATTCATAGACTTGTTCTTCCACCAATCTCTCGATTGGTTTTATACTTGGTATATGGACTAGTCCCTTGACTAGTCTATGGATTAATATTATTGATTTATGGAATAGGATCATAACTGGTCTATTGATACGTATATGGATGAGTATTTCGACCAGAATATGGTTAATCCATATAGTAGTCTATTAAATATTGTATTAACTATGGTTTAGATTATTGACAAGTCTGTGATCTGAACTATACTCTAACCTGTTGATAGTCTTTGGACTTTTTAGTAAAAGTTTATTCTAAAATGGTCGTAAAGTCGACTTTTCGAACTTTATGTAATATTGACTTTTCGAGTTATTCCGACTTGTATCGTGTGGATATTCGAGTTGAGTTTGAAAGGTTAACTTTTCGTTAATAAGAAATGTTCGGAATATTGGCTTTTCGAACTTTTTGTTATACCGATTTTTTTCGAGTTTTTCTGACTTTTTCGACTTTTATTTACTAAGTCGACTTTTTCCATGAAGATAGTCGATTTAATGACTTTTTTGTAACAAAATAATTACATAATTTCGACTTTTCTCAACAAAAGTTTAATTGTTCTAATGTCGATTTATAGAACCTTAATATTTCAATATTTTTCTAGGTAAATAAGTACAATAGTACTGAATTTTCCATCCCTGGTTGTTAGAGAAATTAAAGAATGTTGCCATATTTGTAGGGTTAACGAGTTGCCCTTTTCCTTATTAACATTCTTAATTACTTGGTATGATATATTGATTAACGAATGTCAAGGCCTTTCCGAATGTTTTATGGTCTTATAGAAAACAGCGAGAAATCAAGAAATTTAACTATTTTCCATTCAGATTCATTTAAGTGCTAAACTCATTTGATTCCAAAATTAAATTATTTAATAAAGATGACATGAAATCACAAAATTGACCACAACAATCTTTAGCCAAGACGTGTGTTCAGACAATCTCCTTATCAAATTTCCAATTACAAAACAACACTACAGCAATCACTATTTCGTTTTACTCTCTATGTAAATTAGTTTTATGACATAATTTACTTTTATATATATATAGACCACATAGTCATAACAATTTTGACTCAATTTAAAACTATTTCATTTCCATTTACATTTGCGGTTTAACAACAGATATTTGACAACGTAATAAATCACATTCATTATTTATTTATTTTTTGTGTGTCTTGTGTCAAAATAATTTATTTTATATATTTGTTGTTGTTGTAGTTTTTTATTTAAATTGATAAAGTACTAGCTTTAAATTCTTGATTGCTTCATAATAACAATTGTTTTATTTTTCTGTCTATATTTGACATTTCTTTTTGTTTTTCTTTATATATAGATTTAACATTTTCATTTGTTTTGCTTTAGATACTTTGTTAACCTGTGTTAATTTAATGTTTTGATTATTTTGTGATTTATTTGAAATTTTTATTTAATTTTTCTATTATTATTTCAAGTTACATTTCAGTCATTATTGTTAAAGATAAACTTCATGGTGTGAGTTTTATTTTGAATTAATTTTCATAAGATTACCCTACACTCATTGCCACTTAGTCATTTTCTATATATTTGTTGTTGAGTGTAAAATCTTTAGGCGCCAGGGTAAAAAATGTCGTTAAATAACTATAATTGTTTAAATGATGACTAATGTCAAATAAGAGTTAAACACCTAAAGGTGTTAATCATATGAAATTTACTTTTTTTTCAATGGAAGTATAAGTTAATATTAGTTGGCAACACCTCAACAATTCCAAGTAAAGTTAACAAACCTTGTTGTACTATTAACCACTAAAAGTTCTAGATTTTATTATTATTTGCTAACTAAACGTGTGAATTTATAAAAAAAACACAATTCAAATTCTCTAACAACCTTTGACCTTAATACTTCGTGTAGCTTTAGCGTAATAACAAACAAAATATTCAAATGTTAATTTGAATTTTATTTAAATAAAAACTGCTAACTTAACAAGTATTCCAAATTACGATTGTTTGCATACATATTTCTATAATAAATGTCTATGGCCCCAAACTGTAAAAACATTTTGTTGCATTTGATCGATGGTGCACTGACACTCAACACCATTTGTGGCATATGCAACTAAAACATAAAACATAACTACTGTTACCTACTGGCCTATAGACGAAAAACAACAACAATAACAACATAAATGCCAAAAATATATATAATATGTTTAAAAATTTTTTGCCTTAAACCAATCGGCCAACCGACACTTAACACCCAACTTCCAGTACCACATAATAATTTGACAACTGTTTTGCAAAAACAACAATAACTACAACAACAACGAACTCGAAAACAAATAATGAATGAATGAAAATTGTAAAATGTAGAAAACAACAACAAATACAAGAAAACACTCGAAAAAATATTGCGTGGGTTGTCAATTGGTATGATTGAAAGAAACAAACAAAAAAATAACTAACTTGCAGCCAAATATTACTTAGGTAATACTAACTAAAGGAAAACAGAGTTACCAGATTTTTTGATTTTCAAATGTACAAAACATCTCTATATAAAAAAGTTTTCTTTAAGCTTAGCTACCACTATTAGAAGTTCTTTATTACCATATTCCACTATCTCTAGTTTTATGCGTTTTCTGTATTACCATCTTATTTGAGATCATATGTAAGATCAACGATCTTTTCCGGATCTGCTCGAACTACTTAAAAGATAATATTTTGATTTTAAAGAAATTTTATTTAAGTCTATTGCCGAACCTCCGAAATGTTCTTAATAATCGCACCAGACACACAAGCAATAGATCAATATTCCCCAGCAGTTCGGTCGGACAGACCCAAACTACCTATTTAATCTACCACTTAGGGTTAACTCTAGCATGCAACTGCCCAAGTGACTAGCTATTTTAACCTGTGCTTGTCCTACGAGAAAGTCATTCGACACCCTGTAGTTTACAAAGAGACAGACAAAAAGCTTAAGTTTGTCTTTTAAGTGTCCACTCTCTCGCTTACAAACGGGACACTAAAGTGACGATTAACTTCAGCCTCATTTACATAAAGTACCTCCGTGACGAAAGTCGAATTAGAGCCAACCAGGTGTTTAGACGTTTGTGGAAATCAGTGTCTTTTTCGAATGCATTGACTCTTTGACGAACTGCTGGATCGTATATATTAATCATTTCCACTAACATCTAACCAACTGATTGGATCTACTTGTTCTTACGTCACGAACGAGAGTCTTTGTGAACGAGAGTGAAGATAGACGACGCTTTAAAGACCCTTTTGTAACAGTCCCTTTTGTAACAGTTTGAAACAGTCGTCACTTTACTATCATCAAGTTATCAAAAGAGTAGACACTCCAAACTGTCCTCTTTGCACTAGTTTTCTGAATGTCCTATTGTAAAATATGGAATAACGATTGACTTTCTCCTAGGAGAGGGAAGACAGTCATAACTTTAGTATACCTTTTGTAAGCGAGAGTAGTGACAGGTGTCACTTTATTATCCCCAAGTTAACAAAAGAGTAGACACTCAACAATAAAACTTAAGCGAAGAAGTTAATTGCTATGTTTTGGCTACTTTCTGACAGTCTCTTTATAATCTATAGAGTGTCGATTGACTACCCCCCAGGTCAAACACATCGGGTAGCTAGGAACCAACTCTAAGTGATAGTTTAAATATTTTGGGACTGTTCCCCCCAACTGCAAAGCATCATCTATTTTCCTTTGGCAGTATTAGCTGTTTATATCGTTGGCTGATCTCAACCTTTCGGAAAGGATGCTCTTAGAAATATTACGCTATCAGCTGCATATCAAACATCTCTAAGTTCAAACACGGAGGCTTGTGTTTAGCCAGAGTAGAGGGGACATAATACCACCCTGTGGTGTACTGCGAAATTACCTTTTCCTGATAGTTATATCCTATATCTCGTAGTTTATTGAGATATTTTGATACATTTGTAGTCTCGCCTGAAGTTGGAAAGGGAAAACTAAACTGGCCATTAAGAGAAGTTTAAAAGATATTACTGAATTGGGAATTTCTCTGATCTGCTAGGCCTCCATCAGAATGTTTAATTTTACCACGTTTTTTCCAGGTTGATCTCACGCCATCGTTATGGCAAAGAGAAAAAACGGGAAATTTAGTCATCGATCGTGAATCTAAACTCTTATATAAAAAGCTCGAAATGTCTTTTTAATTGCATCAAGAACCTTTTCCAACACAGACGAACATTGGCGAGTTAATACTGATTTCTGGACATGAGAGTATTCAGAGATATAGAATTGCCAACAAATGCGCAATTAACGATTCGAAACTTTAAGTCGGGAAACTTGAATAAGTTAACCTGACTAATATAAAACGGTTGAAGCAAAGAGATCTGTTTTAAAAGAGTTGACTGTTGAAGAGAAACTCTCTCGACCAAATAGAATAATGGAACGGAGAGTAGGACCACATAAATCTTATGAGTTAACCCAAATGAAAGGAAAACGATTAATGGGAGCAAGGCCGACCTCGATTCGATGGTACAACTACATCAATTTGGAAGAGCGGAATCTGATTAATACAGAGCATGTGGTGAGGATAGTGCAATATTTGAACATTTCTCTACTGTTAACAAGTCTTTGTTGAAATTAAATCCATACACCTTGGGGTCAATTCTATAACGGATATAACATCCCTTAGGAATCGTGATTGGAACATTTTAAGGAATTACATTTAGGAGACTAAGTTTCTTAACTATCGGATGATAAATATTCTTTAAAGATGATTTTCCGGGTCAATAGCGACTTAGGTATATATCTTAATGATATGATCTTTATAAGATTCTCTTTTCAACCTAACCTACATCTTTCTTTCCTTAAAGTCGAACAATTGGGGTTATGAAAATGGCAATTGGGTAATGAAAATTTGAGAGACTTCCTGAGAAATCTGTGCCCGGGCCTGTATAAAGAGACCCATTCAACTTAAAATACATAATGATACAACTTTTTGAAGCCACGGTTGTAAGGGGGCTGGGTGAAATAACGGACCGATTTCAACCATTTACAGTAGGCTTGAGTCCTTGGGTCAGAAAAGTAGGTATAAGCTAAATTTCAGCAAACAAGGTTTACATGAACACACAGAGGGACACGACTTAATCAACTCAGAAAATGATTCCAAACTGATTGGTATACTTTAAGGTGGGTATATGACCAATATTTCTGTGCGTTACAAACATTAGCACAAACCATATATTTCCTCCCCACTTAAGTGTTGTAGGGTATAATAATGTGGCATCACTGGAAACATGTTTAAAATTTCAATGAATTAAACAGCCTTTAAAAAAACTTTTCTTAAGCAAATGCAATAGTAGCTTTTTTGTTGTAAAACTTTAAAATTTTTGTTTGTTTTTTGTTAATTTTTTTCTTTTGGTAGTTGTTACATATTGAATGTCTTACTCTCATGTTAAATACATTTTTTTCTTTCGTAGTAGATTTATATGTTTAGGCGTTAAAAACGCCCGTTTAAAAATGAAGAAAAATTATATTACTTTTCAATTTAAATTGATTTTTTACTATTTATTTTGAGTGGAAATAAAATGCGTGTGGATTCATTTACAATTTTGCACTTTTTTTCTATAAAAATGTCTTGCTTTTTGTATTTCAAATACATTTCAAACTCAAAATTGTTAGCAAGTGGGTTTCTTTTGAATCGAAATTTGAACAAAAAAACAAACAGTTGTATTTGTCAAATTTAGTTTTTTTTTTTTTTGAAGAATAAAAGATTTTTTAACAGCAGACAGACAGACAACAACAAGAAACAAAATCAAACTGCCCCCATCCAAAAACATTGTGTTAAACGGAAGTGTTTTTTTTGTGTTTTTTTATTGTATTGATTTATGTGATAAATTTAACACTTTTATTTGTTTATGGGCTGCTTTTCGCTGGAAGATTTTTTTTGGTTCAGTTCTTCCAAAAAAAAGCTAAATAATCGACCTACCTCACACACGCATTATTGCATTTGCTGTTACCGATATTTTTGCTGTTGTTGTTGTGGTTGTCTGCTGCGTTGTCGCATATTTAATGGCGGTTTCCGGTGTGTGTCTCATTGTTGTTGACACACATTAAATAGTGGTTTTATGACTGAATTTTGCTTTAGAGTCTTTTGCTCTCCCTGTTCAATTGACATGTATTTGCTTTGACATATGTTTTTGTTTTTTTTTTTTTTTTTTGTCAGTGGATTGTTGTTGTGTTACAATTGTTAGTTGCTGTTGTTGTTGTTGTTACTGTTATAGTTTTTGATTTCTTTTAAGGCGGCAATAAATCTTTAATACAAATATGGTAATGACCAACATCCATTTAGTTATTTGTTAAGTTGTTGTCTTATTTTTGAAATCATATTTGGTAACCAAAGATGACAACTTGTTGTTCAACAAATTGTTTGTTTTGTTTTAGAGCATCTCGCTTTCTTAATGAAGCAGCAGAAGAAGAAATAGTTGGCAATTTAATTTAACAGTAAGTGGGTCAATGTCAATTATGTTTGATGGAAAAGTAACAAATTTAGTTGGCAAGTTTGGCACGATTTAGTGGGTAATTAAGTGTTATTTTTTTATTTATACCAGACCATATACTAGACTGTAGACTAGGCTATAGACTAAACTATAGCTCAGTATATAGCCTAGTCTATAGTCTATTTTATAGTCTAATTTATAGTCTAGTCTATAGTGTAGTCTATAGTCTAATCTATAGTCTAGTCTATAGTCTAGACTATAGTCTAGTCTATAGTCTAGTCTATAGTCTAGTCTATAGTCTAGTCTATAGTCTAGTCTATAGTCTAGTCTATAGTCTAGTCTATAGTCTAGTCTATAGTCTAGTCTATAGTCTAGTCTATAGTCTAGTCTATAGTCTAGTCTATAGTCTAGTCTATAGTCTAGTCTATAGTCTAGTCTATAGTCTAGTCTATAGTCTAGTCTATAGTCTAGTCTATAGTCTAGTCTATAGTCTAGTCTATAGTCTAGTCTATAGTCTAGTCTAGTCTATAGTCTATAGTCTAGTCTAGTCTATAGTCTAGTCTATAGTCTAGTCTAGTCTATAGTCTAGTCTATAGTAGTCTAGTCTAGTCTAGTCTAGTCTATAGTCTATAGTCTATAGTCTTCTATAGTCTAGTCTATAGTCTAGTCTATAGTCTAGTCTATAGTCTAGTCTATAGTCTAGTCTATAGTCTAGTCTATAGTCTAGTCTATAGTCTAGTCTATAGTCTAGTCCATAGTCTAGTCTATAGTCTAGTCTATAGTCTAGTCCATAGTCTAGTCTATAGTCTAGTCCATAGTCTAGTCTATAGTCTAGTCTATAGTCTAGTCTATAGTCTAGTCTATAGTCTAGTCCATAGTCTAGTCTATAGTCTAGTCTATAGTCTCTAGTCCATAGTCTAGTCATAGTCTAGTCTATAGTCTAGTCTATAGTCTAGTCTATAGTCTAGTCTATAGTCTAGTCTATAGTCTAGTCTATAGTGTAGTCTATAGTCTAGTCTATATGTCTAGTCTATAGTCTAGTCTATAGTCTAGTCTATAGTCTAGTCTATAGTCTAGTCTATAGTCTAGTCTATAGTCTAGTCTATAGTCTAGTCTATAGCCTAGTCTATAGTCAGTCTATAGTCTAGTCTATAGTCTAGTCTATAGTCTAGTCTATAGTCTAGTCTATAGTCTAGTCTATAGTCTAGTCTATAGTCTAGTCTATAGTCTAGTCTATAGCCTAGTCTATGTCTAGTCTATAGTCTAGTCTATAGTCTAGTCTATAGTCTATCTATAGTCTAGTCTATAGTCTAGTCTATAGTCTAGTCTATAGTCTAGTCTATAGTCTAGTCTATAGTCTAGTCTATAGTCTAGTCTATAGTCTAGTCTATAGTCTAGTCTATAGTCTAGTCTATAGTCTAGTCTATAGTCTAGTCTATAGTCTAGTCTATGTCTAGTCTATAGTCTAGTCTATAGTCTAGTCTAGTCTTAGTCTAGTCTATAGTCTAGTCTATAGTCTAGTCTATAGTCTAGTCTATAGTCTAGTCTATAGTCTAGTATATAGTCTAGTCTATAGTATATAGTCTAGTCCATAGTCTAGTCTATAGTCTATAGTCTAGTCTATAGTCTAGTCCATAGTCTAGTCTATAGCCTAGTCTATAGTCTAGTCTATAGTCTATAGTCTAGTCTATAGCCTAGTCTATAGCCTAGTCTATAGTCTAGTCTATAGTCTAGTCTATAGTCTAGTCTATAGTCAAGTCTATAGTCTAGTCTATAGTCTAGTCTATAGTCTAGTCTATAGTCTACTCTATAGTCTAGTCTATAGTCTAGTCTATAGTCTAGTCTATAGTCTAGTCTATAGTCTAGTCTAGTCTATAGTCTAGTCTATAGTCTAGTCTATAGTATAGTCTATAGTCTGGTCTATAGTCTAGTCTAGTCTTTAGTCTAGTCATGTCTAGTCTATAGTCTAGTCTATGGTCTAGTCTATAGTCTAGTCTATAGTCTAGTCTATAGTCTAGTCTATAGCCTAGTCTATAGTCTAGTCTATAGTCTAGTCTATGGTCTAGTCTGTAGTCTAGTCTAAAGTCTAGTCTATAGTCGAGTCTATAGTCTAGTCTATAGTGTAGTCTATAGTCTAGTCTATAGTGAAGTCTATAGTCTAGTATATAGCCTAGTCTTTAGTCTAGCCTATAGTCCAATCTATAATCTATTCTATAGTCTACAGTCTAGGCCATGATCTAGTCTAATTCTGTATTATTAATTCAATTTATCAACTTGGCAAATGGTTTAGCCTAAAAACCTTTTCCCATCCCTGTTGTCTTATTTATGTCACAGTACATCTTAGATCCCACATTCCATTTACTTAAGAACACCATAACTGAAAAGTTTAATAAAAACGAAGATATTCCTTTTAAAGTAACTGATTGGTAACCATTGCTTCTGCTTGGATGTTGTAGAAATTAGATAAAATATAGAACAGCTGTTGAAGTTTATAGCGGTTAAATATTATCATTGTTATCTTGAGAGGCATGTTGATTTTAGTTAGAAATTGTTTATATAATAAAACTAATATACAATAGATGTTTAATAAATAACGTCATCATAAATTTATTGTTTTCATTACTGATATTTTGAAATCAAATAAAATTCTTTATGATTGGATCGGAAGGATGGATCGATCGATAACATACCCAAAAAAGTATCAACAATCTATCTAAATACCACAAAGAACTATTAGTTTTTTTCTGTGGTTCTTTTATAATTTGTTTTTCACGAATTGCGTTCGCGATTTAAAAATAAATATATTTTGTAATTATTATTATTTTGTTATTGTTGTTTGTGTAGTCATTTTGTACAAATTTTTTTGCACTAAAAAACGTGATGATATTATTGTGTGATAAATTATAATTTTATGTTGACTCCATACAAAGCGCCAGCCAATTTTTGTTTTTTTGCAGTCTTATCTGAAAAATATGTACTTGTACTATTATTGTTGGCAAAAATAATAAAGACTAACCTACTCATACTAGAATAAAGTGAACTCATAAATAATTATTTTTAGTACTTGAGTATTTTCAATGAAAGCGCGTCTGGCCTTTTTTTTCAATTTACGTGGCAACTTAAACCAAAAGCTTCACTCATTCATTCATTCATTCATATTGCGAAAAATATTAAGTGAACGAAAAACAATATTATTTTAACAATAAAAACTAATTTAGTTTAAGTAGTATTTTTTGTTTAAACACGTACTTTAACTTTGACTTGTTAAGAGTTTTTTTTTTTCAAAAATCATTTATTTTGTATTTAAATTTTTTTTAGAATTATTTATTTGTTAAGGCAATTAGTTAGTAAACTTAACGCTTCGTTGACAGTTATTAACCTAACAGCTTTAAAAAGAGGGCTTTGAGAAATTTGAAAATGTGAGGTTATTATGAGGGCTTATGGGAAAAACCTGTAATTGGAAATTGAAGGTAAAGTTTTTGGCAGTAAGTGTAAGATTAAGAGATAAACTTTTTGAACTGATTAACAGCTGCCAGCTAACGAGTCGAGAAACGAGAAACGAGAAAAATAACTGTAAGTGAACGCCATATTACTTTTCCCATAGAGTTCTATAATTGAGACCAACAAATTGAGAAAAATGTTCGACCTTTTTGAAAGTTATGGAACAGGCACCCTCCTCATGAAAAAATTGGTTTAAAAGAAACAGAGAAAGTGTTAGCTAGTTAGTTAATTAGTTAATTAGTTAGTTAGTTAGTTAGTTAGTTAGTTAGTTAGTTAGTTAGTAGTTAGTTAGTTAGTTAGTTAGTTAGTTAGTTAGTTAGTTAGTTAGTTAGTTAGTTAGTTAGTTAGTTAGTTAGTTAGTTAGTTAGTTAGTTAGTTAGTTAGTTAGTTAGTTAGTTAGTTAGTTAGTTAGTTAGTTAGTTAGTTAGTTGGTTAGTTAGTTAGTTAGTTAGTTAGTTAGTTAGTTAGTTAGTTAGTTAGTTAGTTAGTTAGTTAGTTAGTTAGTTAGTTAGTTAGTTAGTAGTTAGTTAGTTAGTTAGTTAGTTAGTTAGTTAGTTAGTTAGTTAGTTAGTTAGTTAGTTAGTTAGTTAGTTAGTTAGTTAGTTAGTTAGTAGTTAGTTAGTTAGTTAGTTAGTTAGTTAGTTAGTTAGTTAGTTAGTTAGTTAGTTAGTTAGTTAGTTAGTTAGTTAGTTAGTTAGTTAGTTAGTTAGTTAGTTAGTTAGTTAGTTAGTTAGTTAGTTAGTTAGTTAGTTAGTTAGTTAGTTAGTTAGTTAGTTAGTTAGTTAGTTAGTTAGTTAGTTAGTTAGTTAGTTAGTTAGTTAGTTAGTTAGTAGTTAGTTAGTTAGTTAGTTAGTTAGTTAGTTAGTTAGTTAGTTAGTTAGTTAGTTAGTTAGTTAGTTAGTTAGTTAGTTAGTTAGTTAGTTAGTTAGTTAGTTAGTTAGTTAGTTAGTTAGTTAGTTAGTTAGTTAGTTAGTTAGTTAGTTAGTTAGTTAGTTAGTTAGTTAGTTAGTTAGTTAGTTAGTTAGTTAGTTAGTTAGTTAGTAGTTAGTTAGTTAGTTAGTTAGTTAGTTAGTTAGTTAGTTAGTTAGTTAGTTAGTTAGTTAGTTAGTTAGTTAGTTAGTTAGTTAGTTAGTTAGTTAGTTAGTTAGTTAGTTAGTTAGTTAGTTAGTTAGTTAGTTAGTTAGTTAGTAGTTAGTTAGTTAGTTAGTTAGTTAGTTAGTAGTTAGTTAGTTAGTAGTTAGTTAGTTAGTTAGTTAGTTAGTTAGTTAGTTAGTTAGTTAGTTAGTTAGTAGTTAGTTAGTTAGTTAGTTAGTTAGTTAGTTAGTTAGTTAGTTAGTTAGTTAGTTAGTTAGTTAGTTAGTTAGTTAGTTAGTTAGTTAGTTAGTTAGTTAGTTAGTTAGTTAGTAGTTAGTTAGTTAGTTAGTTAGTTAGTTAGTTAGTTAGTTAGTTAGTTAGTTAGTTAGTTAGTTAGTTAGTTAGTTAGTTAGTTAGTTAGTTAGTTAGTTAGTTAGTTAGTTAGTTAGTTAGTTAGTTAGTTAGTTAGTTAGTTAGTTAGTTAGTTAGTTAGTTAGCAGTCCGTGTATCAACAGATTTTGGCAAAATGCTTCACTCAATATCATATCAGGGACCAATGTTACACAGTTCCTCACAATTTCTACTTTCGGAATGCAATCGGTCCAGATTTATTTAACTGTTTGATTATACAAGTTTTTGGGAGCAAAATAGTACACGTTTTTTTCCAAAAGCCGATTGTAATTCTTCCTAAAAAAGATTTGCTATTATTACCAATGTTGTATTTTACATAAAGTTGATAACATTGTTACTAAGAGTACAAAGTCGTTAACCAATAACGCCGTTACTATTATTCAACGTCGTTCTTTGTTAAAATAGTTTTAAAGCATTTTTAGGTTAATTTTTCCAGGAAAAAATTAGTTAAAAGTTAAAAATTAAATTAATAATTAAAATTCAAACATTTATCCCTAAAATTATACAACTTTCTAACTAACAGCAGTTATATTTAAACAAAAATAATTAATTATATTTCAGCTAAACTTAATGTTCCTTAAACAAAACTTATAAAAAAATTAAAATTTATGAGTATTTTACTACCAACGGGGGGAATGGATGCATTATTAATATGCCACAGCACGAAATGAGTTCATCAAAAATGCAAAATCTCACGACTATTTTCTTCTACCATTTTACGACTGTGCTACCACAAATCGTAAAATTTTCGCTACACAATGTCATAAAAACAAATTTTAAAGAAAAATTTATATGATTTTTTTGTTTCTTTTGGTTTAAGCCAAAACGTACATACATAGGAAAAACAAAAATTATATGATCAACCTCTTAAGCGAAATGTTAATTTACGAGTTCGTTAAGACAACGTCAGTTTTGAACAATTTCTCCCGTATACAACAAAGTTTTTTAAGTTTAACTAACTAACTGAGTAGAAGAGTAAAAACAACAAGTTAGATGATGTATTTCTTGGCCTAAACTCTATATGCTGGCAAACACATAAATTATAATATGAAAAAAAGCTTTTTCTATATAGTTGAACTTGTTAACAATTTATTTTTATTTGAGTTTCCTCTGCTTAACAAAATTGTTAAAAAAAAACTTTAAAACATTATTTTCTTATTTTTATTACAATGTCATATTTTAAATTTAACTTGCTGATTTTTGTAGTTTTTTTTGCAAACATGAAAATTTGTTAGTTAATAAAATGTTGTCTACAACATTTTATTGATTAATTTTTTGAAAGTTTTATTATTAAATAAAATAACAGAAAAAAACAAACTGGAGTCATATTACTTTCGCTGGAATCACTTACTATATATTAAAGTTTTTTTTTCCAGTTAAAGTTGTTTATGGTTTGTGCCAAATTTATTTGTACATTTTTCCAATAGAATGATTTTAGTTAAATTTATTTTGGTTGAAAAATTTGTTTAAAAGTTTTGATTAAAATTTAAGTTTTAATTTAACATCAGTTAAAATATCATATTTCTTTAGTTTGTTATTAAGGTCATTAACTCAAGTGAAGCCTTGCCAATGTTGTTAGAAATAGGTATTTGTTTTAAATTAAGTTGTTAATGTGTTTTATAAAAAAAAATTTTGCATAAATATTAGCCTTGTTCTTATTCTTTTTTGGTAACAAATATTTTTTCCTAATAAATGTTTAAAAGAAAGGAGTGGTCTTCCTGTTAAATAGTTACCCTTAAAAACATGTTAATGACTTGTACTTATCCAACTACTTACTTTTCAATGTCTAATATATAACCTCTGCTTTATTTAGAAGGACTCTAGTAATGACTTACCAATAACTTTATATGTATTTATTTACTTTTTAGACTTGATGATTTGAAAAATCTTATTAACGCTTATAGGCGGTGGTAGAGCGGACTCTCCCCCCTTTTTCAATTCGCCTCATAGATGAACAGTTAAAATAAGTGATTTGTATAGTATTACCTCCGTCTGTCAGAAATGGACTTTAATTTTCAATTGCTTACTAAGTCCAAGTAATATTCGCCACTTTATTTTGAAACTGATATCATTGTTATTTGTAATCGTGGACTCATTCATTGAATAAATCGCACGATACACGTATTCTTTATGTGTTAGGACCCGCTATTGAAAATTTTATATGAGACGAACATTCTATGTATTAAATATTCTTTGGTCTAAGTCTGTTTTTCAGCTTTCAAATCGACAAATATACAGTTATTTCGAGGTTTCAAGGTCAACTTTTTGAGGATACGGCACGGATACATTCTTCAGGCTCTATTTTTCATAAGCGTTAGAGCCAGCGCAGTGCCGACTCTTCGCCTTCAGTTTTAAATGACTCTATTGGCAAGCCATCTGTTCCCACAAGGATATTGCAATTGGCATTTCTATCTGATCAATTGGGAGCAAAATCTCTTATTGCGGAAGTATTTTTCTCCACTTCATCGGCTCTTAAAAGCTTGGAAAAGTGATCCTTTCATAGCTTAAAGTGTAAAAAGCTTGGAAAAGTGGTGCTTCCATAGCTTAAGTATACCCTGGGCATCAGTTCCTAGACTAACACTATTATCTCTGCAGAAAGAGGCCTGAGTTGGAAAGAGGCCACTGTTCGCCTATAGTAGAGAGTCGAGAATTTTTTGGTTCCTAAATACTTCTGTAAAGTTTCAAAGGAACTAATTCTTTAACACTAGTTGTACAATTCTTTAATAGAACTCACACCTGCTTCGAAACTACATCTTGGAAGCGATTGAAAAACAATCAAATATCGCTTTAAAAAAAAACTAGTTCTAGAATTACCTATTATCCCCACGGTTCAAAAATATTAGGGGTAGTGTTTGACAGCCTCCTTCACTTTGCAGTGCACGCAAACTACATCAATCAAAAGGTTCGAAATAAGGTCCTTAAAGCTCTAGATGGCACCTCTTAGGGTTTGCATAAGGAGACGATTGTAACGACGTATAAGGCCCCTGTATGGACCTCTTTCCTCAGTGATACCCAAATGGTGAGGTTTACAAACGGCACAGAATAATGCACTTCTGATCGTAACCGGATGCGTCAAGATGACAAATGTGTATCATTTGCATAAGGCTATTGGTCGCTCTCTTCTCAATTATGTGGCCCCTGTATGGACCTCTTTCCTTAGTGATACCCAGTGGCGAGATTTACAAACAGCACAGAATAATGCACTTCTGATTGTAACCGGATGCGTCAAGATGACGAATGTGGATCATTTACATGTGGAGACCAGGTTACTGTCAGTCAGACAACTTAATGTGTTATTGACTAGACAGTTCCTGTTGGCATGCCATCTGCCTAGTCACTCCAACCATTATAATCTGATGGAGGATCCCCCTTCCAGGCACATCCGGATGGACTTCAGCGACATCCAAGAAGTCATACTATCGGACGTCGACGGACTGTCAATTACAAGCGCCCGGTAAATGTTGCATCAAATGGCGGTCACTGAAGCCATTAATGGCTATAGATGCCACAGAGTCCTAAATGAACACCCCCTGCGATCTCAGTTTGAGAGAAACAGTTACCCAGGCATTCTATAACCATCTGGGCACCATTAAGAACCAGTTGGTGTAGTTTCCTCAACTGCTACCGTGAACGAATCGTTTCAGGCACTGCCTGTCATCAAAGTCCTTACGAAACGGTGCATTTATTCACGGCCACAGTCTATCTGTTACAACAACATTAATGTTCTAGAAGTAGTCGTGGATCTAGGTAGTACAAGATTTGCTAGTTATTCAATGAAAACTATACAACTCTGGAAATATTTTCATTTACGACTTTTAGCGATTTAAAGCGGGAATTCCACATAATCTTTCAGTAGATTCTCGGGCAGAAAATTAGGATTATCAATATATAGAGGAAATTCCACGTAATATACTTTTTGTAGAGCCTCTTGCAGTCACTAACTCAGTTTCGGATTCTCATCATTACTTGAACTGAATCTATTATAAAATATGAGTACCCTTGCTTTCTAAATAGTTTTTAGCATGGGATACCCTTACAGAATAATGCAACACTGAGAGTAACGATAGATATTTTTCGAGAATATCTAAATCACGAAAACATTTTGTTATTAGAATAATATTATTGACATACTTGAAATAGTTTTAATATTTTTTCACAAAACAAACAAAAATGTCAATTATTTTCAACTGTTTGTTATTGAATTTCAATTAAATCAGAATTCTGTAACCGAGAGGTGTGTCATTTAAATATGTTAACCTTGAAACAGTTGGGGAAAAAAGCAATTTGTAACTAATTAAGCGGGGTTTGCTTCAATTAATTTTTATTTTACATTTCTGTGGACATTACGGTTTGTCACGTTAGTTGATTTGAACTATTTTTTTGTGTATCCAAACGAGATCATGTAAGTGTAACTTTATCTATAGAAAAAATTACACTTTGAGTCTAAAATATAAAATGGTTTAAGGTTGTTTTTTTGTTTCCATTTCAAAAAAAAAAGGTTAAAAGTTTAGGTCATTTTTTTTTTGTAGAAGTACGTGTGAAATTTGATATATTTAATGAAATGCTTGAGTTAACTCATTTGACACATGTATGTTTAAAAATAAACTTGACATGAGTCAGTTTTTTTTTCGAAACAAAAACAAAACAAAAATTTAAATAAATTAATAAAAAAAAAAAAAATTAAAATGTTTGCCTGCTTCCAAGTGACAACATAAAAAATAAACACATTAAAAAATTAGCATTTGCTAAAAAATTAAATTAAATAATAACAACAAAACAAAAAAAAACACCGACGACAACACAAAGACAATGAATTTCCGTTAATTTAACATGTATATATTAATTTTTAATTTCCTTGTTAACAATTGTTTATGCAAATACAACTCTGTATATGTATTTACTTTTACTCATTGACAATTATATTTGCCTTTTTAATCACGTTTAATGAACTTGATATAGTTTAACTTTTTAATTAAATAGTTAACTTGTTTTTTGTTTTATAAACTTGTAACCACAATAAATAAAACAAACCGACCGATTAATTAAAATTTCATATTGAAAACCCTTTATATAAAACAGCAAAAAGTTTGCTAACTTAACTTAACAAACTGACAACTTGACGTTGTAACTTTACAGCAAATCAACTTGTTAAGTTGTTTTGTACTATAATACATACATGTTTAATTTTTCTTCCCCATTTAAATTTTATAGTTTTTTATGCAAAATATTTAATTGATGCTGTGTGCTTTTTAATATTTTATTTTCTATGGACTATGAACTGTCATTAAGTCATTGGTATTTTTCCGCACTCTCTACATATGTTTGTACATATGTATATGACATTTGTTTTAAGAGAGGGTGACTGTGTGTATATGTATGTATGTGCCTGGTCTGCGAATTGCTGACGTCAAAAACTAATAATAATTCTTTGGTCTGATCTTGTTAATATTGAAATAATAAATTTTTCAATTAAATTGTTTTCTCTAAATGACATTTTATTAGGCCAACCATATTCTTTGCAAACATTTCTATTTTGTCATTGAGTTTGCGAAAATATGATTAATGTCAATTTTATTGTTAAATGAGTTCATAGCGATGGCCATTTTGAATATTATGGTTTTTGCAATTGATTTTTAATAGAAAGTTTTTTAAAAAGTTTTGCTTATTATAGTCCAAACTAAAGACTAGACTGAAGTCCAGATTTTAGAGTTTAAACTCTAGACTAAAGAAAAGTCGAAACTATGAACTAGACTATAGTCCAGACTAGACTATAGTTATATATATATAGTCCGAACTATAGTCTAGTCTATAGTCTGGACTAAAGTCTAGTCTATAGTCTGGAATATAGTTTAGTCTATAGTCTAGAGTATACCTTCGTCCAGTCTATAGTATGAACTGTAGTCTAACTTATAGTCTAGTCTATAGTCTGGACTATAGTCTAGTTTATAGTCTCAATAGTTGAGTCCATAGTCAATATTCTGAGTCTATAGTCTAGTCTATAGTCTAGTCTATAGTCTAGTCTATAGTCTAGTCTATAGTCTAGTCTATAGTCTAGTCTATAGTCTAGTCTATAGTCTAGTCTATAGTCTAGTCTATAGTCTAGTCTATAGTCTAGTCTATAGTCTAGTCTATAGTCTAGTCTATAGTCTAGTCTATAGTCTAGTCTATAGTCTAGTCTATAGTCTAGTCTATAGTCTAGTCTATAGTCTAGTCTATAGTCTAGTCTATAGTCTAGTCTATAGTCTAGTCTATAGTCTAGTCTATAGTCTAGTCTATAGTCTAGTCTATAGTCTAGTCTATAGTCTAGTCTATAGTCTAGTCTATAGTCTAGTCTATAGTCTAGTCTATAGTCTAGTCTATAGTCTAGTCTATAGTCTAGTCTATAGTCTAGTCTATAGTCTAGTCTATAGTCTAGTCTATAGTCTAGTCTATAGTCTAGTCTAGTCTATAGTCTAGTCTATAGTCTAGTCTATAGTCTAGTCTATAGTCTAGTCTATAGTCTAGTCTATAGTCTAGTCTATAGTCTAGTCTATAGTCTAGTCTATAGTCTATAGTCTAGTCTATAGTCTAGTCTATAGTCTAGCTATATCTAGTCTATTAGTCTAGTCTATAGTCTAGTCTATAGTCTAGTCTATAGTCTAGTCTATAGTCTGTCTATAGTCTAGTCTATAGTCTAGTCTATAGTCTAGTCTATAGCTAGTCTATAGTCTAGTCTATAGTCTAGTCTAGTCTAGAGTCCTAGTCTATAGTCTAGTCTCTATAGTCTAGTCTATAGTCTAGTCTATAGTCTAGTCTATAGTCTGAGTCTTAAGTCTAGGTTATAATCTAGTCTATAGTCTAGTCTATAGTCTAGTCTATAGTTAGTCTATAGTCTAGTATATAATCTAGTCTATAGTCTAATCTAGTCTGTAGTCTAGTATATAGTCTAGTCTATTCTATAGTCCAGTCTATAGTCTAGTCTATAGTTAGTCTATAGTCTAGTCTATAGTCTAGTCTATAGCCTAATCTATAGCTTGTAGACTAGTCTATAGCTATAGACTAGTCTATAGTCTTATAGACTAGTCTATAGTCTAGTCTATAGTCTTATAGACTAGTCTATAGTCTAGTCTATAGTTTAGTCTATTTAAATTTCAGTTTTTTGGTAACTTTCAAAAAATTCCTTTCCTTTTTTTATTATTATTCCATATCTTCATAATATTTATGCAAAAATCACTTCATTTAATATATTTTTTTCAATTTTCTCAAGAAAATTTATAACTTAATTTTTCTTTTTAAATTAACTTTAACCAAAAGCAACAACAATAACAAAAAATCCCGTCAGTTTGCAACATACCAACCACATTTTTGCGGTCAAATCAATTTAAGTGCATAAATTTTATGCTAAACTCTAACCCCAACTAAAAGAAAATTGAAAATTTAATAATACACAAAGAAAAAAAAAGAAAGGAAAAATTTTGTAAATCCACAACAATCATAATTTTTTACAAGTCTCTGGCTGGATTACCAGCAATTTGATGCGTGTTCTGCTGGACAGAAACAACATTATACAACATACTAAAATGTAAAAGCTAAAAAATGAAATTCTTTTCACGCTGACAATAGACAAACTAATAGAAATTTTGCATAACTGACCACAAATTCAATTTACTTATTTAAGCAGGAGAAGAGCAGGAGACGTAGTTGAAGAAGGCAGTTATAGGAAAACTAAATTATCTAAATTTGACGCTTAAAACAGACAACAACTACATGTTTATTTAATCATTTCCATTGCAGTACGTTACAAAAACACAGATTTGTTGGAATACGTTCCACACTTACTAGAGGTTATTTACATCGTCTATTTATGCTGCAGTTCCAAAGCCGTTTGCTGTTTTCTGTTGTAAATTAACGCCCACACAAGACAAAGTTTTTTTTTTTTTTTGTTGACTTGTGTAGGCGTTCGTTTTAGTGTTGGTTCATTTGCAATCTCAACAATGCAATAAATTGTTTGAAAACTGAACAAATTTTCATTCATAAAATTCAAAATCCAAAAGGAGGAAAAATATCAAACACTCAACACGCAATTCTCTTTTTTTTTTTTTGGTCTCAACTAAAACGTTTGAACGTGCGAGGAAAATTGCAACAAAAAAATTGAAAAAAATCATGTTGTAATCAGTTTTATGAAATTGATATTTAACACAGTTTTTTACATCTACTCTATAGCTAATAATAATAAAAACAATTCGAGTCGGTTTTATAGTCGTAATGTAATAGACAATTGCTAGTTATTAATTCAATTTAATTAATAGTTTATTTAATAGTTTATGCTACTTAATTTTGGAATAAAAATTTGAAAACTAGTTATTGGAATGTAAGTGTAATTGATTATGTTATGATAATTGTGTTTTTCTTAAAAAATGTCTTAACAAATTTATACTCCTTATTATTAAATCTGACATCTTACCAGACCAGATGTTTATCCTAACCACAAGATCAAAATGAAATTTGACTTGGTCACTTTACAATGGCCGTAGTTCTTTGGTCTTGATGGGGCCCTCACAAAAACGTAATAGTTGCTAGAAGTTAAAATCTGAAGGTTAGAAGCTGAATGACTACTGTAGAATTTGTAATGACGAGGATCAAAAGGAAATTCTCAAATACTTTCTGTGTCTTTGTTTTGCTTTCTCCATGGGTAGACCTATTATCTTAAGTACCGTTTTACCTACGACTTCCCGGATCTCTTTGCAGTTCATATTCAAAAGATTAATCTGCCTTTAATGGTTACCACAGAAGTTGTAATGACAAGGAAATCCTACAATACCCTCTCTCTCTGTCTTTGCCAAAGTCTAGAACTCTTACATTTAGCACAGTTTTACCCACGACTTGACGGATCGTTTCACAAGTTCATATTCACAAGATTAATTTTCGTTTGAATGATTACCTCAGAAGTTATAATGACAAAGATGAGGAGGGAATTCTCAAACATTATCTCTGTCTTTGTCCCGCATTGTCAATGACTAGAAGTCTTACCTTAAATACCGCTTTATCAACGACTTTTCGGATCTTTCTATAGTTTATATTTGCAAAATTAATCTGCCTTTGAATGATTACCGCAAAAGTTCTAATAACGGAAATGAAGAAGAAATTCTCAAACACTCTCTCTGTCTTTGACCAGCTTTGTCAAAGTCTAGAAATCTTATCATAAGCAGCGTTTTACCCACGATATACCGAATCTTTCTAGAGTTTATATTTACAAGATTAAATCGTTAATTTGCGCGAGAGATCGATTCTTCTCAACATCAAACATGGGCAGAATGATTGATCTAGGTGTGATTAATTTCGGATAACCAATGGGATTAATCAGGAGCTGATTGCAGTTAATCAGCTTTCTGAGATTTCTACTTCTATTACCTAAGTCGCAGACCTTTTAGTATGAACTGAATATTATTGTTTAATTCGAAATCTACAAAAGTGGAGATTGCTGTTTTTGCTTTAATATCCTTTAGTTTTTTATCTGATACATCTGTATATACTCACCGATTGTTGTACAGCTGGGTCGAATGGATCTCTTTGTGAATTATACTATTCAGATTTCAGACTTTCGAAACCCTGAAGTGTTTCTTAAGCATAGAATTGAACTATAAAATAAATCAAACAGATAGTTGATGAGATTAGCTTTCCAGGTTACAAAAGTTTGATGTTGAAAACTCTCCCGATTAGATTTAAACTTATGGAATTCATTCCATTGTCAATCTATATATACAAATATCTTTACTACTTCAAGCATTTCGATATCGGCATGGAGTTTTTAAGTTAGTGATTGTAATAAGAAGGGTCAACTGTCCCGGTGACTAGGAAATAGTAACTGTGATATACCGAAAAACTATTTATGACTGGAGTTCTTGGTATTGAAAGTTTTCTTTCAAAACTGAGAGTTTTAAATTGCGTAGATCGAATGCCATTATCTGGCGTTGGTTCTGATAACGAAAAGAAGAACCTTGAACGTTTCAGATACTAATCTTCTACGTTAGAAGAGAATAGAGTACTCCTAGATGTAGGTGATCTAGTGTTTAAGAGTTAATGAATAAGAGTTGAATCATGCGGTATCATATGTAATAAGTGATATCGGAGTTGTGAAGATAAAAACATATAGAAATTTATCAATGGAATCAAAAATTCATAGGGATACCATAGTTGGAGCTAATGGGTGTTGAGTGCAATGATTTTTAACGGAATTACAGATGTCAGATCTGCAGAGAATCAAACTCTCTGCACAGACCATTGACTCTATTATCTGAGGTACTATATCAAAGGTCAAATTGCATTCGATTGACTTAAAGCTCCTTAGGATTTATAAAATTTTACGAAAAGCTCTATAAAGACTTTCCAGACGATCAAACTATAAAGAAATTATAACACTAACTGCTCTTCAAATGTTTCGCCGAGTAAACATTGAAAATGTTATTTCTTTCAAAGTGGCCGGACATTGAAGTTTACCCCAAAAAAAAAACTTTACAAAAATTCAAGAGTTTTGTGGTTAAATTTTCTTTTGAAACACTTCAAAACATCAATTATAAAAAAAATAATGTTTACAAAAAAAAAAAAATAAAAGTGAAGGTATATGTATATAAAAATATGAAAAAAATATAACATCTTTCAACAACAGACTTTTATAACAAAAAACAAACACCAAGTTTTACTTTCAAACCCAAAACACTTTTTCCCATCCATGAACAATAAAAATGTTAATTGTCAATAGCTTGTCAAAGGCAGCAGCAAATACAGGCAACCAGGCAGACAGACAGACCAGACAGTCACTCGTTGGCAACTGTTGTTTTTAAAATAAAATTTCAGTTAAAAAGGCTTTTGTATATATGTTATGAATAAACTACAACTCTGGAACTTAGACTGCATTCAACACGTACTTCAAGTCAACAACAGAAGCCTGTAAAAAACGCGCCGTTTTATTTTTGAATAAGTTTCTAAAAGCACCATGTGTTACGTTTTTTTTCTCTGTCCTTTAATTTATGCAAAATTAAGGCACAACTAATTTTCTGATATTACAATTATATTGTCATACACTTAGAAAAATTTGTATAAGTTATATAAAATTTATAAGAATTTCCGAAATTTCCAGGAACTGAAATGAAGTTTTGTTTTGCATTTTCAAACAAATGTCTCTCAGTGTATTTAAAGTTCCTTTTTAAACTTAATACATGTTAATTTTAATTTCTCTGCAAAACTAAATCGAAGACCCTTTTCTGAATTTACCCACTACCAGTATTTAGTTTTAAGCAATATGTCATCTTAAAGTTTTACGCGTTTTTTTATGTTTTAAAAAAATAAACAACATTTTACATTTTGTTTATTGTCTACATAAACATGACAAAAACAAACATTTGCACTTGTTAAATAATTCCTTGCAAAATTAAATGTTTAAACTACGTTTTGCCTTAAACTCACAAAAAAAAACATTTACCAGCATTCATCCACCTTGCTCCCTATTTTTTTCAAGTTGTTAATGTCGTTTGCTGTTGTTCTTGTTACTCTTAAGTCTGGCATATGGCTCCGTTTCCTAGACTATGGTCTCTCCAAAAGTCTTTTGTTGTAAGTTTATGCACCTCTTACCAGTTGACTTTTTTCACATTTTGGCGCGTTTTTAAACGTGGGTTGGTTTTTGTCTGCAGTCTTTTGTTGTTTTTTTAATGTTGCGTCTAAATACGCAGGCGTATGTTGACATTGTAAAGTTCAGCTTAAAATTTACCAATTAACACAAGTTTGAAATTGTCTTGTAGTAAAGTTTTTTTTTTACACATTTTTTAAGAAAATTATTTATGGTCCATATAGGCACTCAAGATTTTTAGCAGGAACAGCTAAAGTTTTAATATTAGTTTAAAGCAGCTTAAGAGGAAATTGGATTCTTTTATTTTGCGTTTATTTACAAGAGCTGTTACCTCTTCTTGTCTATTAATACTGGAATTTCCCCTTATAATATCATATTAAAGATTTGCGCAATATTATCAACAAGTCTTAAAAACTTATCTATCTATATTGAATACAGAGAGTGTGCCTATTTCTAACACTATCGGAACTCTTTCAAAATTTCCTTATTATCGGGTGTGTCCTCCAAAATTTTACTGGCATTCTTTCAACACTACCAATACCACTTAAGCTTATCAAAAGTTACGTTAAAGATATGATATCACAGTTACCATTAGAAAATTATTAAGGCAACTTCGCAGATTATTAATCCGAGCACTGGCCCTTTCTCCAAGTGATCTTTCAGTTATGTCAGATAATCCCTGCATGCACCGATTGATACATCTTTCGTTGAGTTAAAAATCTTGGGACGATGGAGAATCGGATCGTTTTGGAGAAGAGAGACTTCCGTTCTAGTTCTGTTTTAGTTCTGCTCTAGTTCTGTTCTATTTCTGTTCTAGTTTTGTTCTAGTTCTGTTCTAGTTCTGTTTTAGTTCTGTTCTAGTTCTGTTCTAGTTCTGTTCTAGTTCTGTTCTAGTTCTGTTCTAGTTCTGTTCTAGTTCTGTTCTAGTTCTGTTCTAGTTCTGTTCTAGTTCTGTTCTAGTTCTGTTCTAGTTCTGTTCTAGTTCTGTCTAGTTCGTTCTAGTTCTGTTTTAGTTCTGTTCTAGTTCTGTTCTAGTTCTGTTCTAGTTCTGTTCTAGTTATGTTCCTAGTCTGTTCTAGTTCTGTTCTAGTTCTGTTCTAGTTCTGTTCTAGTTCTGTTCTAGTTCTTTCTAGTTCTGTTCTAGTTCTGTTCTAGTTCTGTTCTAGTTCTGTTCTAGTTCTGTTCTGGTTCTGTTCTAGTTTTGTTCTAGTTCTGTTCTAGTTCTGTTCTAGATCTGTTCTAGGTTCTGTTAGTTTAGTTCTAGTTTTCTGTTCTAGTTCTGTTCTAGTTCTGTTCTAGTTCTGTTCTAGTTCTGTTCTAGTTCTGTTCTAGTTCTGTTCTAGTTCAGTTCTAGTTCTGTTCTAGTCTGTTCTAGTTCTGTTCTAGTTCTGTTCTAGTTCTGTTCTAGTTCTGTTCTAGTTCTGTCTAGTTCTAGTTCTGTTCTAGTTCTGTTCTAGTTCTGTTCTAGTTCTGTTCTAGTTCTGTTCTAGTTCTGTTCTAGTTCTGTTCTAGTTCTGTTCTAGTTCTGTTCTAGTTCTGTTCTAGTTCTGTTCTAGTTCTGTTCTAGTTCTGTTCTAGTTCTGTTCTAGTTCTGTTCTGTTCTGTTCTGTTCTGTTCTGTTCTGTTCGTTCTGTTCTAGTTCTGTTCTGTTCTGTTCTAGTTCTGTTCTAGTTCTGTTCTAGTTCTGTTATAGTTCAGTTCTAGTTCTGTTCTAGTTCTGTTCTAGTTCTGTTCTAGTTCAGTTCTAGTTCAGTTCTAGTTCTGTTCTAGTTCTGTTCTAGTTCTGTTCTAGTTCTGTTCTAGTTCTGCTCTAGTTCTGTTCTAGTTCTGTTCTAGTTCTGTTCTAGTTCTGTTCTAGTTCTGTTCTAGTTCTGTTCTAGTTCTGTTCTAGTTCTGTTCTAGTTCTGTTCTAGTTCTGTTCTAATTCTGTCTAGTTCTAGTTCAGTTCTAGTTCAGTTCTAGTTCAGTTCTAGTTCAGTTCTAGTTCAGTTCTAGTTCAGTTCTAGTTCTGTTCTAGTTCAGTTCTAGTTCAGTTCTAGTTCTGTTCTAGTTCTGTTCTAGTTCTGTTCCAGTTTCGTTCAAGTTCAATTCTAGTTCAGTTCTAGTTCAGTTCTAATTCAGTTCTAGTTCAGTTATAGTTCAGTTCTAGTTCAGTTCTAGTTCTGTTCTAGTTCGGTTCTAGCGCAATAATATGCCTTTCTAGGCAGTGCTTCTCTACTGCTTTAGAAGGTTAATTGATCTTTAAACTCTACAATCTAAAATCTTCAAACTAAACGAACCCTATTTTAATCAAATTGAATCATATCATTATTGTTTCTAAGTTCGTGACGTTAAAAGTTCAAGTCATTTTTTATTCAGTTTTATAAAATTATCTCTAAAATCAATGAGTTTTTTCAACTACTGATTTAAACCTTTTTTTAATAATTACGCGTTTCATTCGCATGTTGTAAATACTTCCGTTGCTGATTTTTTTATTATTCATTACTTTTAACCCTTAATACAAATGACTGCATTTAAAAAACTTTAGACTAACAATGCATTTAAAAACTCATAAAGTTAAAAGCACAAAACTATTCATAAAACAGTCCCACTTCCTCACATTTAATATATAGAATATATTTTTTAACATAGTTTTCAATATTATTGTGTTGAAAATGCAAAATAATAATGAATAATAATCCCGCATTAAAACATTTTTGAAAAAAAGCAAAGCAACTACAAATACAATTGTTGTTGTAATGTTCACTGCCAGACTTTATGTCGTGGTTCTGGGTTGTGTTTTTTTTTATACCTCAATTGTAAAATGTTATGAAAAAAATCGTGGTCTACAACCCACACGCAAAAAAATTGGAAAAAATTGCATGGATTTTTTCAAATACACTCAAAAATTTGTATTAGTTATTTTAAATAACAAAGGATTTTGTTAACTTTACATAAGTATTTTACATTTCCGAATATTTTTACAATTTATAACACTCACTCAAAAGTTTTGAGTGCACCGGACGTTGCACGTCTTGTGCTGGTATTATTTTCGCATAAAAACCCACTCAAATTTGGGAAAAAAGCAAAATAATTTTGGATTTGTTTTTTATAAAAAGGTGTTTTTTGTGTAAGAACTGGCTACCTACATATTCCAGACATGTTTTGGGTAAAGGCATAGTTTTTGGTTTTCTTCTATTTAATTCAAAAATTTAATTAAAATTTTCGAGGTTAATGCAAATTGCGCGTTGCCATGCTTAACATATTAAAGAAAATTTTCTATTGATTTAGTTTAATCTCTTAGATAATCTATTATTTAATTAATGTAAATTAATTTTAATAAAGTATAATTTTTCCCTTAAAAGCTATTTATTACAAAGATAAATTCTATATAAACAATGATAAAAAACTATAATAACTAAAAATATAAATAAACAATAGTTAAAATATACAAACGTAAAACTTACAACCCACATAAATAACAAACTGTGAACGTTAAAACCTCGTTTAACCAGCAACTGCTGTTGGTTGGTAACACTAAACTTTGTAAAGATCTTTTTTGCTTGGATCTTGGATGTAGAAGTTTTGTTTAGCAACAACAAACTTGTTAACTAAACAGGTTAAAATGTGGTGAATGAGTTACAAGTACAAACGTTCGGACTGTTGGCAATTTAATATCATCTGTTTTTCAAACTACCCACACTTGCATTCGAATAGTACTTACGTAGTAGAAACAAAAATTACAATGTGTAAAAAAACAAGATCTGCATAAGATCGATTGTCTGATGGTTTTTCTGATCATATCCATGTGTTAAATGTTTCTTTTTTTTCTGATTCTTTAGAGTAGCAGAACACGGCGCGAGTGGACGTGCAAAAGTTGACAATAATTAACGACATATTCTTAAATTACGAGTGTTCACGTAGAAAAATGATTGCCTAACAAAGAGAATAGCTAAGTAGAGTAGACACCGGTATGGATACCCTACAGAAAAAGTTAGAATTTACAACTTTTTAACTTTAATGTAAATACCTTCATTACATAGTCGGTAGTGTGCTAATACAAAGTTCGACTTTTGTCTGTTTTTAATCCGAAATCCCCTAGTTCTAGTTCAGATCATTTCTAGTTAAGTTCTAGATCTAGTTCAGTTCAATTCTAGTTCTAGTTCAGTTCTAGTTCAGTTCTAATTCAGTTCTAGTTCAGTTCTAGTTCAGTTCTAGTTCTAGTTCAGTTCTAGTTCAGTTCTAGTTCAGTTCTAGTTCAGTTCTAGTTCAGTTCTAGTTCAGTTCTAGTTCAGTTCTAGTTCAGTTCTAGTTCAGTTCTAGTTCAGTTCTAGTTCAGTTCTAGTTCAGTTCTAGTTCAGTTCTAGTTCAGTTCTAGTTCAGTTCTAGTTCAGTTCTAGTTCAGTTCTAGTTCAGTTCTAGTTCAGTTCTAGTTCAGTTCTAGTTCAGTTCTAGTTCTGTTCTAGTTCTGTTCTAGTTCTGTTCTAGATTTGTTCTAGTTCTGTTCTAGTTCTGTTCTAGTTCTGTTCTAGTTCTGTTCTAGTTCTGTTCTAGTTCTGTTCTAGTTCTGTTCTAGTTCAGTTCTAGTACGGTTCTAGTTCTGTTCTAGTTCTGTTCTAGTTCTGTTCTAGTTCTGTTCTAGTTCTGTTCTAGTTCTGTTCTAGTTCTGTTCTAGTTCTGTTCTAGTCCTGTTCTAGTTCTGTTCCAGTTCTGTTCTAGTTCTGTTCTGGTTCTGTTCTAGTTATGTTCTAGTTCTGTTCTAGTTCTGTTCTTGTTCTGTTCTAGTTCTGTTCTAGTTCTGTTCTAGTTCTGTTCTAGTTCTGTTCCAGTTCTGTTCTAGTTCTGTTCTAGTTCTGTTCTAGTTCTGTTCTAGTTCTGTTCTAGTTCTGTTCTATTTGTATTCTAGTTCTATTCTAGTTCTGTTCTAGTTCTGTTCTAGTTCCGTTCTAATTCTGTTCTAGTTCTGTTCTAGTTCTGTTCTAGTTCTGTTCTAGTTCTGTTCTAGTTCTGTTCTAGTTCAGTTCTAGTTCAGTTCTAGTTCAGTTCTAGTACAGTTCTAGTTCTGTTCTAGTTCTGTTCTAGTTCTGTTCTAGTTCTGTTCTAGTCCTGTTCTAGTCCTGTTCTAGTTCAGTTCTAGTTCAGTTCTAGTTCAGTTCTAGTTCAGTTCTAGTTCAGTTCTAGTTCAGTTCTAGTTCAGTTCTAGTTCAGTTCTAGTTCAGTTCTAGTTCAGTTCTAGTTCAGTTCTAGTTCAGTTCTAGTTCAGTTCTAGTTCAGTTCTAGTTCAGTTCTAGTTCAGTTCTAGTTCAGTTCTAGTTCAGTTCTAGTTCAGTTCTAGTTCAGTTCTAGTTCAGTTCTAGTTCAGTTCTAGTTCAGTTCTAGTTCAGTTCTAGTTCAGTTCTAGTTCAGTTCTAGTTCAGTTCTAGTTCAGTTCTAGTTCAGTTCTAGTTCAGTTCTATTCAGTTCAGTTCTAGTTCAGTTCTAGTTCAGTTCTAGTTCTAGTTCAGTTCTAGTTCAGTTCTAGTTCAGTTCAGTTCTAGTTCAGTTCTAGTTCAGTTCTAGTTCTAGTTCAGTTCTAGTTCAGTTCTAACTCTGTTGTAGTTCAGTTCTAGTTCAGTTCTAGTTCAGTTCTAACTCTGTTGTAGTTCTGTTCTAACTCTGTTGTAGTTCAGTTCTAGTTCAGTTCTAGTTCAGTTCTAGTTCTGTTCTAGTTCTGTTCTAGTTCTGTTCTAGTTCTGTTCTAGTTCTGTTCTAGTTCAGTTCTGGTTCTGTTCTAGTTCTGTTCTAGTTCTGTTCTAGTTCTGTTCTAGTTATGTTCTAGTTCTGTTCTAGTTCTGTTCTAGTTATGTTCTAGTTATGTTCTAGTTATGTTCTAGTTATGTTCTAGTTCTGTTCTAGTTTTGTTCTAGTTTTGTTCTAGTTCTGTTCTAGTTCTGTTCTAGTTCTCTTCTAGATCTCTTCTAGTTCTGTTCTAGTTCTGTTCTAGTTCTGTTCTAGTTCTGTTCTAGTTCTCTTCTAGTTCTGTTCTAGTTCTGTTCTAGTTCTGTTCTAGTTCTGTTCTAGTTCTGTTCTAGTTCTGTTCTAGTTCTGTTCTAGTTCTGTTCTAGTTCTGTTCTAGTTCTGTTCTAGTTCTGTTCTAGTTCTGTTCTAGTTATGTTCTAGTTATGTTCTAGTTATGTTCTAGTTCTGTTCTAGTTTTGTTCTAGTTTTGTTCTAGTTCTGTTCTAGTTCTGTTCTAGTTCTCTTCTAGATCTCTTCTAGTTCTGTTCTAGTTCTGTTCTAGTTCTGTTCTAGTTCTGTCCTAGCTCTGTTCTAGTTATGTTGTAGATGAATTCTTGATCAGTATAAGTTCCGTTTTATTTCGGTTCTAATTAAGTTTATAAAGTAATTTTGACAGTTTGGAATTGTAAAAAAATTATTAATTTCGAATAGAACAGAGTAGTGTTTAGGAACTCTGCGATAAATTATTTTATGAAAATTTTCCTCTCTTTATAATTTACACACGGGCATAATTAATTCCTCTAATAACTATTATTTTAGCAGCCAGCAGAAAATAACGCAAAATTTCTAGTTCGTTTACTTAATTAATTTTTTTTGAATAATTACAAAATAAAAGCGTGTTAAAAACAAATTAAATTGAAATATATTATATTCCTTAAGGGGAAATTTGCCACAATATTCAATTATAAAAAGTATTTAACTAATAAGGCAAAAACATAATGTACGGTTTCCAAAAGGCGCTACAAACTTTTTTTGGAATACCTAACATTATAAAGCATAACTAACTATCTGTCTATAGTTATTTTAATACTATCTATTTTAGGTTATTTCACGCTTTAGTCTGTGAAAAAACACAAAGTTAAGTTGTTGTTTTATTTTCTCAAAATAAAATGCTAATTTGAAATTAATTATTCACATTGTGTGTGCGCGCCTACATAAAACGTGAGTGTGTGAACGCATAAATTTTATAGACTTGTTGCAAGTCTAAAAAACGAAGAAGAAGATCTTAAATTATGCTAATTTTTTGGTATTTTCAATTAATAGAATATTATAAAGAAATATCTTGCTTAATAAATTAAGTTTTATGTTAAATTAATTGAAATAAAAAAAACTAATAATAAAATGTGTTGTTGTTTTGTTTATTTTTAGATTTGCAATCTATACGCCGTTTATTGGAACATGATACCAGCGGTTCGGTTTGTCCCAGTTGTCGCATTTCATTCGACAAAGGTAAACGACGAAAACTAATCGATACTTGTGGTCATGAACGTTGCTATTCCTGTATGTTCCGCAACGATCAGTGTCCGATGTGCATGAATAGTTCGCTAAAAGGTGAGTAAAAAGAATGCGAGATTTGTAGCAAACAGTAGCAGTGCTACTGTTGTAGTGTTTTTTTAAAGAATTTTAATTGAAATTTTATAGTTTAATGGAGGTTTGGAAAGGAGTGTTTTTTTCCTAAGAATAATCATAGATCAACAGTTGAAATTAATTTTAATTAGTTTTGAGGTGTTTAAACAGAAATATTGGGTTAATATTAAATTCATATGAAAAGAATCAATAAAAACGCATAATTTTTTTTCTTTGCGTTTTGAGTCCAGCTCTAGTTCGGTTCTCGTTCAGTACTAGTTTAGTTCTAGTTCGGTTCTAGTTCAGTACTAGTTCAGTACTAGTTCAGTACTAGTTCAGTTCAAGTTAAGTTCTAGTTCTGTTCTAGTTCTGTTCTAGTTCTGTTCTAGTTCTGTTCTAGTTCTGTTCTAGTTCTGTTCTAGTTCTGTTCTAGTTCTGTTCTAGTTCTGTTCTAGTTCTGTTCTAGTTCTAGTTCTGTTCTAGTTCTGTTCTAGTTCTGTCTAGTTCTGTCTAGTTCTGTTCTAGTTCTGTTCTAGTTCTGTTCTAGTTCTGTTCTAGTTCTGTTCTAGTTCTGTTCTAGTTCTGTTCTAGTTCTGTTCTAGTTCTGTTCTAGTTCTGTTCTAGTTCTGTTCTATTTCAGTTCTAGTTCTGTTCTAGTTCTGTTCTAGTTCAGTTCTAGTTCAGTTCTAGTTCAGTTCTAGTTCTAGTTCTGTTCTAGTTCATTTCAGTTCTAGTTCTGTTCTGTTCTGTTCTAGTTCTGTTATAGTTCTGTTCTAGTTCTGTTCTAGTTCTGTTCTAGTTCTGTTCTAGTTCTGTTCTAGTTCTGTTCTAGTTCTGTTCTAGTTCTGTTCTAGTTCTGTTCTAGTTCTGTTCTAGTTCTGTTCTAGTTCTGTTCTAGTTCTGTTCTAGTTCTGTTCTAGTTCTGTTCTAGTTCTGTTCTAGTTCTGTTCTAGTTCTGTTCTAGTTCTGTTCTAGTTCTGTTCTAGTTCTGTTCTATTCTGTTTTAGTTCTGTTCTAGTTCTCTTCTAGTTCATTTCAGTTCTAGTTCTGTTCTAGTTCTGTTCTAGTTCTGTTCTAGTTCTGTTCTAGTTCTGTTCTAGTTCTGTTCTAGTTCTGTTCTAGTTCTGTTCTAGTTCTGTTCTAGTTCTGTTCTAGTTCTGTTCTAGTTCTGTTCTAGTTCTGTTCTAGTTCTGTTCTAGTTCTGTTCTAGTTCTGTTCTAGTTCTGTTCTAGTTCTGTTCTAGTTCTGTTCTAGTTCTGTTCTAGTTCTGTTCTAGTTCAGTTCTAGTTCAGTTCTAGTTCTGTTCTAGTTCTGTTCTAGTTCTGTTCTAGTTCTGTTCTAGTTCTGTTCTAGTTCTGTTCTAGATCTGTTCTAGTTCTGTTCTAGTTCTGTTCCAGTGCTGTTCTAGTTCTGTTCTAGTTCTGTTCTAGTTCTGTTCTAGTTCTGTTCTAGTTCTGTTCTAGTTCTGTTCTAGTTCTGTTCTAGTTCTGTTCTAGTTCTGTTCTAGTTCTGTTCTAGTTCTTTTCTAGTTCTTTTCTAGTTCTGTTCTAGTTCTGTTCTAGTTCTAGTTCTGTTCTAGTTCTGTTCTAGTTCTGTTCTAGTTCTATTCCAGTTCAGTTCTAGTTCAGTTCTAATTCAGTTCTAGTTCAGTTCTTGTTCGGTTCTAGTTCAGTTCTAGTTCAGTTTTAGTTCAGTTCTAGTTCAGTTATAGATCAGTTATAGATCAGTTTTTGTTCAGTTCTAGTTCAGTTCTAGTTCTGTTCTAGTTCTGTTCTAGTTCTGTTCTAGTTATGTTCTAGTTATGTTCTAGTTCTGTTCTAGTTCTGTTCTAGTTCTGTTCTAGTTCTGTTCTAGTTCTGTTCTAGTTCTGTTCTAGTTATGTTCTAGTTCTGTTCTAGTTCTGTTCTAGTTCTGTTCTAGTTCTGTTCTAGTTCTGTTCTGTTCTAGTTCTGTTCTAGTTCTGTTCTAGTTCTGTTCTAGTTCTGTTCTAGTTCTGTTCTAGTTCTGTTCTTGTTCTGTTCTAGTTCTGTTCTAGTTCTGTTCTAGTTCTGTTTTAGTTCTGTTCTAGTTCTGTTCTAGTTCTGTTCTAGTTCTGTTCTAGTTCTGTTCTAGTTCTGTTCTAGTTCTGTTTTTAGTTCTAGTTCTGTTTTTAGTTCTAGTTCTGTTTTTTAGTTCTAGTTCATTTCATTTCCGCAAAATAGCAAATTCTTGAAAATAGACTTATTCCATCTATTATTTTGCTTTTATATACAAATTATAACAACAATTAGTAAATGTCTGAGCAAATTTATTGTCAATTATGTTAATAAGTATTAGTTTTTTATATAAATAAATTAACGTGTACAGAATGTCTAATAACCGATAATTAATGATTACCTCTAATATATTCGAAACAAAGAAAAAATCGGTAACAACAATTTGTATTTAACACTTCTACCTCAATAATTACAAACTTTTATAAATAAATTAAACAAAATACCGACATAAAATTAACGATATTTATCTAGATTAAACAAAATATTCCATTTAAAACAGTGTTGGGTAATTTTTTATAAAATAACAATTGAATAATAGTTACTAGATGTAGTTTGGCATACATTGTCGTTTACTCTACTAACAGTTCTGTGGAAATAAGTATGAGTGCGCCCATCTCTGATCTAGATTTGTA
Organism: Lucilia sericata; assembly: GCF_015586225.1. Taxonomy (NCBI): domain Eukaryota; kingdom Metazoa; phylum Arthropoda; class Insecta; order Diptera; family Calliphoridae; genus Lucilia; species Lucilia sericata. Next base: position 79,090 of record NW_023994566.1, read on the forward strand.
CATTGTTTGTATGAATTTAGCCATACTACCTGCTTCATTACAATTGAAACTTTATACTAGAACGTAGCAAATATTACAACCCTAATTTATGGTAAATTAAATAATTTTGTTATTTATAGAAAAATAAATATTTATTTACATTATACATGCAAAAATATAAATAAATCAAGTAATAAAGGTCATTTGAATTCTTAGTTAACTCCACTAATAAGAATACAAAAATAGTAGATACAAACAACACTTGTTTAAAAATTGTAGCATTTAAAGCGAGAAAAAACAATTCTATACAAAAATCCCAGTAAATTCACACATAATTTAAACAAAACTTAAAACTAAAAACATTAAAAAACAATTTATTTAACAATTTTAAATACATAAGGCAAATTTGCATAAAATGCAAACAACAAACAATTTATTTCAAACAAAAGTATTTTGTTTTGCATTTTAAGTATTTAAAATAACAACAAAACTCTATTTACTTCTGAATAAATTTGTGTTATTCACAGCAAACTATTAAGGCTGTTAATAAAGCCTGAGGTGTAACTTATTTTCAAAATCTTACGTATGTATGTATAATAACAATGTGTGGTAGATTTCCAATATGTTTTTTTGCTTGTAAAAGGCCATGGTAAATCATTAAAGTGTTAGAAGGTTTTTCCAAAAGATCGCTTGTTAAGATTTTTTTATTGTGTAATTGAATACTATATGGAGTTTGTTTTTTTGCTTTTTATTATTATTTTGCATATTATGGAAAAATTTGCATTTTTACGTTTTATTTGTGTTTTTTTCTTTTTGTTTTTTCTACTACATAAAATATCGTAACGATTTAAGTGTATTACGAGGTAACTCAAGTCACAAAAATTGCATATTTTTCAAAACTAACTGCCATTTATTTGTTTGGCAAGTGATGCCAAAGTGCAATTAGTTATGAGTTTAGGAAAAAAACTCGATAGAAAAAGACAACTGTGTGCAAACGTATGTGAATTAGTGTTACCAATAATAACTAATTGACTACAACTGTTAACACTGAGAGAAATAAGTGCTTCATTGTACATCAATTCTAGTTAAGTCCTAGACTAAAACTAGTTCTGTTCTAGTTTTGTTCTAGTTCTAGTTCTGTTCTAGTTCTGTTCTAGTTCTGTTCTAGTTCTGTTCTAGTTCTGTTCTAGTTCTGTTCTAGTTCTGTTCTAGTTCTGTTCTAGTTCTGTTCTAGTTCTGTTATAGTTCTGTTCTAGTTCTGTTCTAGTTCTGTTATAGTTCTGTTCTCGTGCATTCTAGTTCTGTTCTCGTGCATTCTAGTTCTTTTCTAGTCCTGTTCCAGTTCTATTCTATTTCTGTTCTAGTTCTGTTATAGTTCTGTTCTAGTTCTGTTCTAGTTCTGTTCTAGTTCTGTTCTAGTTCTGTTCTGTTCTAGTTCTGTTCTAGTTCTGTTCTAGTTCTGTTACAGTTGTGTTCAAATTTTGTTCTAGTTCTCTTCTAGTTTTGTCCAAATTGCATTCTAGTTCTTTTCTAGTTCTGTTCTAGTTCTGTTCTAGATCTGTTCTAGTTCTATTCTAGTTTTGTTCCAGTTCTGTTCTAGTTCTAGTTCTATTCTGTTCTAGTTCTGTTCTAGTTCAGTTCTAGTTCAGTTCTAGTTCAGTTCTATTCTAGTTCAGTTCTAGTTCAGTTCTAGTTCAGTTCTAGTTCAGTTCTAGTTCAGTTCTAGTTCTGTTCTAGTTCTGTTCTAGTTCAGTTCTATTTCTATTCTATTTCTATTCTATTTCTGTCCTAGTTCTGTTCTAGTTCTGTTCTAGTTCTGTTCTAGTTCTGTTCTAGTTCTGTTCTAGTTCTGTTCTAGTTCTGTTCTAATTCTGTTCTAGTTCTGTTCTGTTCTAGTTCTGTTCTAGTTCTGTTCTAGTTCTGTTCTAGTTCTGTTCTAGTTCTGTTCTAGTTCTGTTCTAGTTCTGTTCTAGTTCTGTTCTAGTTCTGTTCTAGTTCTGTTCTAGTTCTGTTCTAGTTCTGTTCTAGTTCTGTTCTGTTCTAGTTCTGTTCTGTTCTAATTCTGTTCTGTTCTAATTCTGTTCTAATTCTGTTCTAATTCTGTTCTAGATCTGTTCTAGATCTGTTCTAGTTCTGTTCCAGTTTTGTTCCAGTACTGTTCTAGTTCTGTCCTGTTCTGTTCTAGTTCAGTTCTAGTTCTGTTCTAGTTCAGTTCTAGTTCAGTTCTAGTTCAGTTCTAGTTCAGTTCTAGTTCAGTTCTAGTTCGGTTCTAGTTCAGTTCTAGTTCAGTTCTAGTTCAGTTCTAGTTCAGTTCTAGTTCAGTTCTAGTTCAGTTCTAGTTCAGTTCTAGTTCAGTTCTAGTTCAGTTCTAGTTCAGTTCTAGTTCAGTTCTAGTTCAGTTCTAGTTCAGTTCTAGTTCAGTTCTAGGTCAGTCTAGTTCAGTTCTAGTTCAGTTCTAGTTCAGTTCTAGTTCAGTTCTAGTTCAGTTCAGTTCTAGTTCAGTTCTAGTTCAGTTCTAGTTCAGTTCTAGTTCAGTTCTAGTTCAGTTCTAGTTCAGTTCTAGTTCAGTTCTAGTTCAGTTCTAGTTCAGTTCTAGTTCAGTTCTAGTTCAGTTCTAGTTCAGTTCTAGTTCAGTTCTAGTTCAGTTCTAGTTCAGTTCTAGTTCAGTTCTAGTTCAGTTCTAGTTCAGTTCTAGTTCAGTTCTAGTTCAGTTCTAGTTCAGTTCTAGTTCAGTTCTAGTTCAGTTCAGTTCTAGTTCAGTGCTACTTCAGTTCTAGTTTAGTTCTAGTTCAGTTCTAGTTCAGTTCTAGTTCAGTTCTAGTTCTATTCTAGTTCTGTTCTAGTTCTGTTCCAGTTCTATTCTAGATCTGTTCTAGTTCTGGTGCAATTCTAGTTCAGATCTAGTTTAGTTCAGTTCTAGATCAGTTCTAGTTTAATTATAGTCCAGTTCTAGTTCTAATATAGTTCATTAAAAGGATTTTCGACAATTAATCAAAATCGCTCACTTTCTCTTTCCCTACACATTTCTCTCTAATTGCAATCTGTGTTTTTAACATAATCTATGCTTAATTTGGCGATAGCCTCCAATTCTCCCTACTGGCATACTCCCTCTATTTAACCAAAAGTTATCAATCCAAACATTCCTTTCTCTCAGTGTACAAACGTAAATATTACTATCCTTTATTAGCTTCTCGATTTCAGCCGGTGGCTTTTTTTCTTTAAATTTAAATTTTTATATAAATTTACATTAACATTTGATATTTGTTAGCAATTAACAATTATTCTTGTCATATAAACGTATTTCTTTTGCATACGACTTAAAGTTTACTAGTTTTTTCTCTGTTTGTTAAACAATTTTATTTAAAACTTTTTTATTTTTATTACAAATAAATATGTATGTATAATGTTATTCATTCTCTTTTTTATTGTATTTTTTTTCCAGATGTCGATTGCAGCAATGCCCAAGGCTATGACACGGGCATTGGTGGTTCAACATCAACGATTGTAAGCCCTCTGGGCTCACCACAGCCTCAGTTGAGATCACAAGTGCAACGTACAAATGCAGCCGCTTTGGCTAGATACATGCAGGTGAGTAAAGTCTTGTTTTTTTCATACGACTACTATATGCAATAGTTTTTTATTAAAAGTATAAAAACTTTAACCAAAAAAAGTTTATACGATTTTTTATGTAGAGTATAGGTATCATATGTTTACGAAGAAGGGGAATACCACATGCAATGAATGCATAATTTATACATAATACAACTTGCAATTTAAAAAAACAAAAAGCTTGTAAAAAACAAAAGCATATTTAAAGCTTTTTTTGTTTTTGTAATGTTTGATGTTTTTAGTGGTAATTGTGGTTGTCATTTATAATTGTACTTTGTTTAAATCTTTAGAGATTTAAGTTTAATTAATGCAATTTGAAATATATTTACAATTAAGAAACTAAATTTTTTAAAATATTGTTTTTGTAGGTTGTATTAATGTTGTAATGATTTTGCTATTACAACTTAAATTTGTTAGACAACTAAATGAAGCAGAAGCATGATCATTAGTAGCTTTTGAAAGATTGCAAGTCTATTAGGTTAAGTTAAAAGTTTAGTTGTTAGAGATTTTTAAAAAGTAAAAGTTACTGCCACTTTCAAGCCTTGGAAGAGTATTTGGGATCCAAACATAAAGGAGCTATAGAACGTACATATGAAGCTTTATTCTCCTATCAAGTATGATCTTTAAAAATCAAATCCCTGCACTCAGGCTATCACTGCTTGTGAATATCTCTCTCTACGCGACTTGTGTTCGATCAAAAGTTCTAGTTCTGTTCTAGTTCTGTTCTAGTTCTGTTCTAGTTATGTTCTAGTTCTGTTCTAGTTCTGTTCTAGTTATGTTCTAGTTCTGTTCTAGTTCTGTTCTAGTTCTGTTCTAGTTCTGTTCTAGTTCTGTTCTAGTTCTGTTCTAGTTCTGTTCTAGTTCTGTTCTAGTTCTGTTCTAGTTCTGTTCTAGTTCTGTTCTAGTTCTGTTCTAGTTCTGTTCTAGTTCTGTTCTAGATCTGTTCTAGATCTGTTCTAGTTCTGTTCTAGTTCTGTTCTAGTTCTGTTCTAGTTCTGTTCTAGTTATGTTCTAGTTCTGTTTCTAGTTCTGTTCTAGTTCTGTTCTAGTTCTGTTCTAGTTCTGTTCTAGTTCTGTTCTAGTTCTGTTCTAGTTCTGTTCTAGTTCTGTTCTAGTTCTGTTCTAGTTCTGTTCTAGTTCTGTTCTAGTTCTGTTCTAGTTCTGTTCTAGTTCTGTTCTAGTTCTGTTCTAGTTCTGTTCTAGTTCTGTTCTAGTTCTCTGTTCTAGTTCTGTTCTAGTTCTGTTCTGTTCTGTTCTGTTCTGTTCTGTTTCTGTTCTGTTCTGTTCTGTTCTAGTTCTGTTCTAGTTCTAGTTCTGTTCTAGTTCTGTTCTAGTTCTCTTCTAGTTCTGTTCTAGTTCTGTTCTAGTTCTGTTCTAGTTCTGTTCTAGTTCTGTTCTAGTTCTGTTCTAGTTCTGTTCTAGTTCTGTTCTAGTTCTGTTCTAGTTCTGTTCTAGTTCTGTTCTAGTTCTGTTCTAGTTCTGTTCTAGTTCTGTTCTAGTTCTGTTACTAGTTCTGTTCTAGTTCTGTTCTAGTTCTGTTCTAGTTCTGTTCTAGTTCTGTTACTAGTTCTGTTCTAGTTCTCTTTCTAGTTCTGTACTAGTTCTGTTCTAGTTCTCGTTTTAGTTCTGTTCAAGTTCTGTTCATCAGTTCTGTTTTAGTTCGTTTCAGTTCTGTTCTAGTTCTAGTTTTAGTTCTGTTTAGTTCTGTTTAGTTCTAGTTCTAGTTCAGCTCTAGTTCAGTTCTAGTTCTCGTTCTAGTTCTGTTCTAGTTCTGTTCTAGTTCTGTTCTAGTTCTGTTCTAGTTTCTGTTCTAGTTCTGTTCTAGTTCTGTTCTAGTTCTGTTCTAGTGCTGTTCTAGTTCTGTTCTAGTTCTGTTCTAGTTCTGTTCTAGTTCTGTTCTAGTTCTGTTCTAGTTCTGTTCTAGTTCTGTTCTAGTTCTGTTCTAGTTCTGTTCTAGTTTTCTAGTTCTAGTTCTGTTTCTAGTTCTGTTCTAGTTCTGTTCTAGTTCTGTTCTAGTTCTGTTCTAGTTCTGTTCTAGTTCTGTTTCTAGTTCTGTTCTAGTTCTGTTCTAGTTCTGTTCTAGTAGTCTGTTCTAGTTCTGTTCTAGTTCTGGTCTAGTTCTGTTCTAGTTCTGTTCTTCTAGTTCTGTTTTCTAGTTCTGTTCTAGTTCTGTTCTAGTTCTGTTCTAGTTCTGTTCTAGTTCTGTTCTAGTTCTGTTTCTAGTTCTGTTCTAGTTCTGTTCTAGTTCTGTTCTAGTTCTGTTCTAGTTCTGTTCTAGTTCTGTTTCTAGTTTCTGTTCTAGTTCTGTTCTAGTTCTGTTCTAGTTCTGTTTCTAGTTCTGTTCTAGTCTGTTCTAGTTCTGTTCTAGTTTTTCTAGTTCGGTTCTAGATCTGTTCTAGTTCTGTTCTAGTTCTGTTCTAGTTCTGTTCTAGTTCTGTTCTAGTTCTGTCTAGTTCTGTTCTAGTTTCTGTTCTAGTTCTGTTCTAGTTGGTGTTCTAGTTCTGTTCTAGTTCTGTTCTAGTTCTAGTTCTGTTCTAGTTCTGTTCTAGTTCTGTTCTAGTTCTGTTCTAGTTCTGTTCTAGTTCTGTTCTAGTTCTGTTCTAGTTCTGTTCTAGTTCTGTTCTAGTTCTGTTCTAGTTCTGTTCTAGTTCTGTTCTAGTTCTGTTCTAAGTTCTGTTCTAGTTCTGTTCTAAGTTCCTGTTCTAGTTCTGTTCTAGTTCTGTTCTAGTTTCTGTTCTAGTTCTGTTCTAGTTCTGTTCTAGTTCTAGTTCTGTTCTAGTTCTAGTTCTGTCTATTCTGTTCTAGTTCTGTTCTAGTTCTGTTCTAGTTCTGTTCTAGTTCTGTTCTAGTTTCTGTTCTAGTTCTCTGTTCTAGTTCTGTTCTAGTTCTGTTCTAGTTCTGTTCTAGTTCTGTTCTAGTTCTGTTCTAGTTCTGTTCTGTTCTAGTTCTGTTCTAGTTCTGTTCTAGTTCTGTTCTAGTTCTGTTCTATTTCTGTTCTAGTTCTGTTCTAGTTCTGTTCTAGTTCTGTTCTAGTTCTGTTCTAGTTCTGTTCTAGTTTTGTTCTAGTTCTGTTCTAGTTCTGTTCTAGTTCTGTTCTAGTTCTAGTTCTGTTCTAGTTCAGTTCTAGTTCTGTTTTAGTTCTGCTCTAGTTCTGATCTGCTTTTGGTCTAGTTCTGGTTTAGTTCCGTTCTAGAAGAAGAAGTCATATCGAAATGCTAAATGCATTATAGAGAGAACTATTCGCCTTCTGCGATTCACCGGAAAATAACATCTGAGCTCTCTGTTTTTGTATGAGAAAGAGCGTGAAAGCTGATATATATAGATATCCGATATCAGTAAAGAGTACTCTGTGAAGCATTCTTGCTTTCGCAAGTTAGGCATAAGAAGATATTGAAAAAGAACTTTCCGATTGAGTCCGTTTTTTTTAAGTTTGAGCTTATGTACGTTTAAAGTCACTCACAGTCGCTTTCTACTGATGCCTGTTCTCAAATGGTCTATTTTTAAAACTTACCCTCATTGAAATTCAAAATTGCGCTTATTCATAAACTAACAATTTGTATTCAAATACAATATTTATTTTACTTTAAAGAAAATCTCTTAAACCATTATTTGGTATAATAAAAAGTTGATTTAATAATCGGTTTAGTTTAGTTTATTTGTTTTTTTTTTCTACTTCTTCTCTAGCTAGTTTTTCTAAAGCCAAATTAGTCAATAAATATAAAAGTTACTTACTACAGCTTGTCTTCTTCCTACTTAAGAGCCGAACAGTTAGTAGTGGTAGTGGCTACACAATCCTGTTTTTTCACTCATGAAGTTTTCTAACCGTATTTACCATAAATGTTTTTTTGCACATTTTTTTTTCTCAAACAGACTTCTTATTCCTATAATAGTATATAGATATGTTTAATGGACTTGTATAAACAATTTTATTTTATTATTGTTTTTAAGTTTTTGTTGTTTGCCAAACAACAAAACAAAAAAAAAATAATTGGGGCAATAGTGTTGTTGCCATTTAGTGCTGCTTGCCTCTGTTGGCAGCATTTATGGGGTCTAAGCATTTAGAAGACATTCACTTCTTCAAGAGTTAACAACTTCTAGGTAACTTAAGCTTAATATTTTTACAATTTTGTTTAACAATTATTGAAAAATTACACCATAGATTACAGGTATTGCCACTTAATTAAAAGTTGCCTATTATTGGGGTTTTTAATGGCAAATTTGTCTGGGGGATAAAGGAATTTTTAACAACATTCGTTTAAATGATATTTAAGAATATTTACATTAATGATTAAAGATTGGTTAAGTATTTTGTCACCACTACTATTAAGTTTTGAACTCACCTCTCTAGCTTACTGTTAGCTTTCAATAACGTTTGTTATTAAATCAATATTTTCCCATCTCTAACTGCACTGTGCAAAATACTATATTGAAATAGTGTTTAGGAATCTTTTTAATGTTTTTAAATGAACTTTTGACTTTGGTTAGTTTATTACTTTAAACTTTATTAGTTGATTTTAAATTATTGCAACCACTAAGCTTTTGATCTTACAAACCTAAACGATCATTTATTTAAATTTAAAATTGTTAGTCTTTTTACGTCTCACAAATTCTTATGCTCAGACACTTCTTTTGCTCATTAAACTCATTAAACTTGAAATGTAATTAAAAATCAATTTAGCATAATAAAACATTAATTGTTAGCATGTTTAAACCACTAAACCAGCTAAAATATTCCAAATAGCGAGATCTCTTCAATTAAAGTCAATAACACTCAATAGACATATAGTGAAACTATTCAGTTGGAAAAACTTTAACAAACTACTCTCATGAAAATACAACGAAAAAAACTACGGCGAAATCTATTTAAGCTGATCTATTACACTTTGAATAGTAAATGACAGTTTGAAGTGTGCTGTTGTGTTAGCTTTTTTTTGAGTTGAAATCTTTGTTTTCAGACGATTTTAGCCATTTAAAGCTTTAATTTTAAATGACAAGATGTGTAATGAAAGAATGTCTTTAAAACATTGAAATTTTACAAAGAAAACATAAACATAAAACTGTTGAATTTGTAAATGATACAAAACGAATTTTAAATACGCTTTATTAAAGAAACTTTCAGTTTTCTACGTTTTGTCTACATAAGCCACTAAAGGGTTAATTTTGCCCTTCAAATCAACCGCTGAAAGACATTATGCTGCACCTTAATGTTTCTATTCTAAAATACTATCGTGGCTACTACTGGAACCTTTTCCCTTACTAATCTCTTCACCATCTCTGGTGCTATTAACGCCTTACTTTGTGCGCAGCTCTTTTACTGATCTCCTTCGAAGACGACAAGGAGATTCATCGAGACACATCAAAATAAACTAGAGTGATCAAAACGAATGAATTAAAAGATCTAAATGTGGCCACTACTGGAAGGAGTTTCTCTGGAAGTTTAGCAGTCTTCTTCACAACATCTGGTGCTTTGAACGCCTTACTTTGTCCGCAGCTCGTTAACGCAGACGTGGGCGTTTTGGTAGTTGGGGTAACACCCTCTCCTAACTGTCCCGAATTACATGTTAATGCTTTCGCCAAACCATTACTCGTTAGAGTATTAACCGGGATGATATCATTAACAACCTATTGTTTTCAGGGAAAGGAGCGTTCGAATTTAGCGACGCTTTGTCGGTGCCTTCAGAGAATGTATTTTACCATCTTATCTAGAAAGACAAATAATCGTTCCGTTTTTAGCCTTTTCCGCTTTTATTCAGCCGGTATTATTAATTTCTCGAGTTGGGCACCCTGACATCTCCTCCACGGCTAACTGACGAATTATTAATGGACAGTCTTCGCCCGAGAGCCCCCCTCCATTTTCCTTAGCCTTGTCTATTCAGAAAGCAAAGCTAACTCCTATTTCCTAGTGGTATCGGTTTCACAAAAAGAGTCATTTGACGCTTTCAGAATACCATACACATTCAAGTCAGTCCGTCAATAACTGTTCTTCATGAGAAGGTGCCTATCCCTTGACGATAACGTTGAAGAATCGCTCTTTGTCCTCGAAAGACAAACGACTTCAATGTCCTGATCTTAACCTCCTCCTTTTTCATTCGGCAGTTGTTTTTTTCCTTTGACATCTTATTCATGGCCTCCTGTCCAAAAAGTTGTGTAGGGTCTTCTACCCAGTATCGCGCTTCATTTTCCCTAACTTCGTCTGTTATTTTAGCTAGAAAGACATCAACTTTCTTCTCTTTCCTCCTCGTTCGGTTGGTGTTATTTAGTTCTCATGAAGGGGACGGTGACATCTCATCCACGGCTACCTATCTAACAAATTATGGAGTGTCTTCTCCCGAGTGTCCTGTTACATTTTCCCTAGGCTCGTCTGTAGGAATGGCATAGCTTCATGCCATTTGTAACCAGAAACACAACATTATTATCTTTCTTATGCCCAGTGGAGGAGTCTTTGCACCACCTCAACGTCTACCTGTACAATACTGTCCAAATAAGTCGGAAAATACTTCTCCCGGGTATCACCTTGTTTTTCTCTAGCCTCGTCAGTAGGAGATGTCTATGATCACTGTGTGTATTACAATGTCGTCAGAAAGCAGAGCAAATGGCTGACTTGACGCCCCATTCCTAATGTTCGACATCTTTTCCCCGGCTGTAAAGTCTGGATTGGTCCTGCTATAGCTAGGTAAACACCCCTCTCCTGTCCTTTCCTTCATCCTTCGTTTGTTTTGCATGTAGTTCGCAATATTGTTCCCACGGCTTTGTGAACCATCTCACACACTGACGGCCATGTCCGTAATGATCATACCTATTGTTCGATTTCTTTTCCAGGCAGTGACGTTTGGATTATCACTGCTGTAGCTAGATGGAGACGCCTCTTCCATCTTGTCCCTTCCTTCATCTTCCTTCTGTTTTGTATGTAGTTCGCAGTATTGTTCCCGAGACTATGTGAATCGTCTCACGCAGTAGCGGTCCTCAGCACCTTGTCCTTAAAATTACCTTTTCCCGAAAAGTAAAGACCTTACTACATAAAGAGTGAAGCTAGAGTTGGCAGAGTTCTTGATAACCATGACTACTTATGAATAAAGCCTATAAAGGGTCAGTTAAGTGGCCTGCTCTATATCAAAACTCCTTTGTGATCATAGGTACAGAGTTAAAACTTACTTATCTGATCGTTACAAACCGTCTACCAAACCTAAAATATACAAAATTCAACAGAAATTCTTTAAACAAATACTACACTTCAAAATGGCTTTTCATTAACCAATAGCCAAAGACAAACTCACAGATAAACCGACAGACTGATATCTCAGTTGTCAAAAAATCAAATAGATCATTTGAAAAGATTTGTTTTCTTTACAAGTAAGTGAAGAATATATATGTATATGAATGTATGTGTATATATGCAGTGGCGTTTAAAGTGAAATTTCATGTCACGTGTCAAATCATTTACACACAATGTGCAATTTTGTATAAAACTTTATTTTTATGGCAAAAACAAAAAAAAATCTTTAAACCGTTTAAAATCAGCGAAGAAAAGAGCATGCGTGTTTCTTTTTCACTTCCATGTTCTTTAGATTTTGATTCCAAAAGTGTTTAAGAAAAATAAACTGATATTTGACCTAATTTTTTTTTTTTGTATGTTTTTCTTAGTGGTTTAATAAATAAACCGCACAGTTTTTAAGGCGATCTTTAGTTTTCTTAAAACAACAAACTATCAGACTGTCTGTCACATTTAAGCAAACGAAAAGAGAGGATTGACAGTTTAACACAGAAGATGCAGATACAAAAAAAGAATGGAAAAATAAATATATCAGTTTAAGATTCACTCAATGTAACTGAAATTTTCTCAAAGAACACTTAAGCCTGAAATGTCATAGATGGAAGTTAAGAATTCTTGAATGAAATCGGTTTAAGTTAGGTTTATTTCATTATCATTAAGTTGCACAATTTAGGAACCTTTTTTAACAATTTAAGGCCGCTTTTCAAGACCTTAGTGTTTGATTGTATTAATTTCAATGTCTCTAAATGTTAATTGATGTGTTGAATATCAATTTTTGAAATACTCTCTTTAAACGAAATCAATTTAACTTGAAGACAATTAAAGGCGGAAATTTAGGAGGGCTTCAATACTAAAAGAACTTTTTTAACAAAATTGCAATTTACAGAATTGAAAAATTGTTTAAAAATTGGACGCCATCTTTTAAATCTATATATTTTTTTTAAAAATATATATAAAACTCCACAATTGCAGACAATTAAACAAGGTTATATTACATTAAACTTAAAAATCACTTATTTTTCTTTTCAATACTCCACAAAAAAACCTTCAAAATTGTTTTTGTATTGAAATTTTATAAAAATTAAATCAAGGTTTTTTACATTACAAAAAAAAAACTCAAACTTTTTATGAAATAAATAAAATGTATTTATTACAATTTACTTTTTCTCTCTTGTATGTATTTTTTTTCATAAATCTTAATTAGAATTCTTAATAAACAACATGTATTGTGTCTAAAACACTGATACCAACAACTCAATTTAATTAGTTTTTATTTATCAAATCTTTCAGAAAAAAAAACAAAAACTCTTTAAAACTCAAGTTTTTGTTATGGCATATGAAAAACAACAAAAAGTGTTAATAAACGCATAAATTAATGTCTTACATGTTTTAGTTAATCAAAAAAAATATATATATTTAAGATATCATATTAATTTAATATAATAAAAAGTAATGAAAAAGCAACACAAACTAACGTACCACAGCATTTGCAGCAAAAGCATAATGTCTATCTATCAATATAAAAATTCCATCTAATTAGCGTCAATTCAACAAGTTGCAATTGAATCCCAATGGGGCCGAATTTGAAAAATTACGAAAAAAACAACAAACAAACAAACAAATAAACTTCTTGTACAAATAGCTACGTGAATTAGACAATCAACACAACTCTCCGCCACATGTGTGCTTAACACAATCGACTCTGTACAGTTTAACACACTGGCAACACCAAGTTGCAGGTATGGTAAACTTAAAATTTTGATATAATACAAACTTTTTCTAAGAGGAACGTTTTATGGTTTCTTTTTTCTAGGGTCTAGTCTGTGTTCTAGTTTATGGACTAGTCTACTGATTAGTTTCTGCACTAAGGGTAGCTTATGGACTAGAGCTTTAACTAGTGTATGAACTGGTCTTGGAACTAGTCTATGATCCATAATCTAGTACATCGTTTAGCCCATGGTCTAGTCTTTAGTATATAGACAAGTATAAGCACTAATCTATTGATTAATCTAAATACTAGTCTATTGATTAGCCTATGCACTAGTACACAGACTAGTCTATGAACTAGTCTACTGACTAGTCTATTGATTAGTACGTGCACTAATATAGTCTAATCTATAGTCTAGTCTATAGTCTAGTCTATAGTCTAGTCTATATTCTAGTCTATAGTCTAGTCTATAGTCTAGTCTATAGTCTAGTCTATAGTCTAGTCTATAGTCTAGTCTATAGTCTAGTCTATAGTCTAGTCTATAGTCTAGTCTATAGTATAGTCTATAGTCTAGTCTATATGGTCTAGTCTATAGTCTAGTCATAGTCTAGTCTAAAGTCTAGTCTATAGTCTAGTCTATAGTCTAGTCTATAGTCTAGTCTATAGTCTAGTCTATAGTCTAGTCTATAGTCTAGTCTATAGTCTAGTCTATAGTCTAGTCTATAGTCTAGTCTATAGTCTAGTCTATAGTCTAGTCTATAGTCTAGTCTATAGTCTAGTCTATAGTCTAGTCTATAGTCTAGTCTATAGTCTAGTCTATAGTCTAGTCTATAGTCTAGTCTATAGTCTAGTCTATAGTCTAGTCTATAGTCTAGTCTATAGTCTAGTCTATAGTCTAGTCTATAGTCTAGTCTATAGTCTAGTCTATAGTCTAGTCTATAGTCTAGTCTATAGTCTAGTCTATAGTCTAGTCTATAGTCTAGTCTATAGTCTAGTGCTATAGTCTTAGTCTATAGTCTAGTCTATAGTCTAGTCTATAGTCTAGTCTATAGTCTAGTCCTATAGTCTAGTCTATAGTCTAGTCTATAGTCTAGTCTATAGTCTAGTCTATAGTCTAGTCTATAGTCTAGTCTATAGTCTAGTCTATAGTCTAGTCTATAGTCTAGTCTATAGTCTAGTCTATAGTCTAGTCTATAGTCTAGTCTATAGTCTAGTCTATAGTCGTCTATAGTCTAGTCTATAGTCTAGTCTATAGTCTAGTCTATAGTCTAGTCTATAGTCTAGTCTATAGTCTAGTCTATAGTCTAGTCTATAGTCTAGTCTATAGTCTAGTCTATAGTCTAGTCTATAGTCTAGTCTATAGTCTAGTCTATAGTCTAGTCTATAGTCTAGTCTATAGTCTAGTCTATAGTCTAGTCTATAGTCTAGTCTATAGTCTAGTCTATAGTCTAGTCTATAGTCTAGTCTATAGTCTAGTCTATAGTCTAGTCTATAGTCTAGTCTATCTAGTCTAGTCTATAGTCTAGTCTATAGTCTAGTCTATAGTCTAGTCTATAGTCTAGTCTATAGTCTAGTCTATAGTCTAGTCTATAGTCTAGTCTATAGTCTAGTCTATAGTCTAGTCTATAGTCTAGTCTATAGTCTAGTCTATAGTCTAGTCTATAGTCTAGTCTATAGTCTAGTCTATAGTCTAGTCTATAGTCTAGTCTATAGTCTAGTCTATAGTCTAGTCTATAGTCTAGTCTATAGTCTAGTCTATAGTCTAGTCTATAGTCTAGTCTATAGTCTAGTCTATAGTCTAGTCTATAGTCTAGTCTATAGTCTAGTCTATAGTCTAGTCTATAGTCTAGTCTATAGTCTAGTCTATAGTCTAGTCTATAGTCTAGTCTATAGTCTAGTCTATAGTCTAGTCTATAGTCTAGTCTATAGTCTAGTCTATAGTCTAGTCTATAGTCTAGTCTATAGTCTAGTCTATAGTCTAGTCTATAGTCTAGTCTATAGTCTAGTCTATAGTCTAGTCTATAGTCTAGTCTATAGTCTAGTCTATAGTCTAGTCTATAGTCTAGTCTATAGTCTAGTCTATAGTCTAGTCTATAGTCTAGTCTATAGTCTAGTCTATAGTCTAGTCTATAGTCTAGTCTATAGTCTATAGTCTAGTCTATAGTCTAGTTCTATAGTCTAGTCTATAGTCTAGTCTATAGTCTAGTCTATAGTCTAGTCTATAGTCTAGTCTATAGTCTAGTCTATAGTCTAGTCTATAGTCTAGTCTATAGTCTAGTCTATAGTCTAGTCTATAGTCTAGTCTATAGTCTAGTCTATAGTCTAGTCTATAGTCTAGTCTATAGTCTAGTCTATAGTCTAGTCTATAGTCTAGTCTATAGTCTAGTCTATAGTCTAGTCTATAGTCTAGTCTATAGTCTAGTCTATAGTCTAGTCTATTAGTCTAGTCTATAGTCTAGTCTATAGTCTAGTCTATAGTCTAGTCTATAGTCTAGTCTATAGTCTAGTCTATAGTCTAGTCTATAGTCTAGTCTATAGTCTAGTCTATAGTCTAGTCTATAGTCTAGTCTATAGTCTAGTCTTATAGTCTAGTCTATAGTCTAGTCTATAGTCTAGTCTATAGTCTAGTCTATAGTCTAGTCTATAGTCTAGTCATATAGTCTAGTCTATAGTCTAGTCATATTAGTCTATCGAGTCTAGTCATAGTCTAGTATAGTCAAGTCTATATTCTAGTCTATAGTCTAGTCTAGCTATCTATGAATCATAGATATGGATTGTCCTATAGTATAGTATTCTAAAAGTTTAATCTTCGTTTATGCATAGAATGATTTGCCTATGTATAAAGTCCAAATGTAAAAGTTAATTAGCGAATTTCCATCCTGACAACACAAAAAGTTAGAAATCTGAAAGAAAAACCTAAAAAATGATTTAGTAGCTGCTGGACATTATATATTAAACAAAAATTTTTAGTTTTTCATTTTGTTTGTCTACCAACCATGAAATACTACTTTAATTGCCATGTTTCTAAACACTGTCTTTTGTAATACAACAATACTTATTATTAAAAACATTACTGCGAATACGATTTTTTCTTCTTAAACACAAATTAAAATAGAAAAATATTTTTAAACAAAGTAACAAAAAACATAATAAATTGCCAGTAATTTATACTTTCAATAATCATTTAGTTTGAAAACTAACGAAAAAAATGTCATCACATTTTTTAACAAACATTAATTGGTATTAAATATTTGTGTATTTTTTTTCATCCACTTATGGTTTTCTTAACTGCCTTAAAAGGTGTTCAAAACTACTAAATTATAAAATTCTAACATGTATTTAAACAAAATTAAAGTTTAAGTTACAAAACTGCACCTAAAACTATTTAAATTCTTTAAAACCATAAACATACAAACAACTTACGAATACTTAGTTATTTAAACTATTAAGCATTAAAATAATTGTTGCAACCATAAAAATAAGTCTTTAAATTAAGCTTAAATTTAAGATGTTTATAGCAAACAAACTCCTATACAGTTTTATTACACAAAAAGTAGAACATTTAACTGAAATATGTCAACATAAATAAATTTACCCATCTTTTTATTTTAAACTAAATAACGAAAATACTTAAATTGCCTTTTAAGCTTTCAACAAATTGTGGCAGTTTTTTTTTTTTTTTTTTGCCTTTAAGAGTTTGCAGACAACAAACAACAATTATAATGGGAAAACAAGTACTTCTTGACTGGAAAAAAAGAAGGGTCTGTCTGCAAATTAAAATAAAAAATAATAAAAAAAAAATTAACCCAACCTCTAGATGTTTGTCTGAAACGAGTTCAGATTAAAGTAATTAATTACCGGTTGCCAAACTAAAACATCTACCAACTTAAAGAGGGTAAAAAAACAATTTTCAAATTAATGAAAAAAATCTATATAAAATAATTTAAGAGGATTTAAGGCCTGTATTTGAGAAAACTTGTATAATGACTTTTGTAAGCATATATTATTCCAATACACTTTATAAATGAATTAAAAGAGTGACTTATTGAATATATAATATTGAAAAGAAATTTTATAAACAAAACATTAGTGAGGCCCCAATGCACTAAAGTTTATTATTGCGGAACTTAATTTCCACTCCTCACTTTTCACTATCTATCTACTTTTGGGCTAAGTATCGAAGACTTACGATTCTACTCATATCGTACTAATGATTTTGCTTTATTCGGTTTGAATCCACTTCCTATAAGGATGTGTGTTTTGAGTCCGAATCTAAAATATGTGTAATATTCATGGATTGATAACAGAAACGGGCCACATACATTGTCTGACAATGACCCAATTAATGATTTTCGTTGTTTTAACGAAATCATTCTACTAATTGTTTTACGAGATATATTACAATTCCCGTGAATCCACTTTTTGAAACAGTTATCATTTTACACTGACGACGGACTTGTGATTAACAAAACAATTTTACTCTCAGCGACTTGAGTCTAAACAATACTAACACGCAACACAAAAATCGGAATGTAATAATAAACACAGCAGTTATGGTACCCAGTATTGCTTCTGATCTAAAAGGTAATTTTCTTTTAGTTTAGATCTCTGGTAAGTTTGATCTGCTGGTAAACCTGTTCCATCTGACATTCACACTTTAAATCTCTAAGTATAGTTTTTCATAAAAGTGATCACAGAGATCACCAACAAGATAAACACTTCTGTACCCTACATAAATAAATCCTATTCCGCACAGGCGTGTAAAGAGAACTCCTCAAAGAACTGTCCGAAAACTAATTCAAATATATACATGAAAAAACAAGCTCCATTTAAGGTTGCGATGTCCTAGCTGAGAACTACGTAGTCTACACATGCATTACATTAGATTAATCCTAAAACTACTTTTGGATTAAGCTAAATGAATCATAAACTCCAACAAATTTTATAGGGTACTAGCGATCATGGACACTCGATTGTATTAGAGACTTTCAAACGATGTATTCCAAATGATTTTATCTGGACTTGTCTCTAAATGAAAAAAAGTACTAATTTGTAAATATCCCACTTACAAGGTTTTAGAAGATTATATCTTTATCTTTTAGACTAATCCACAAATGGCCAAGTCGTTCTGAAATAATTGGTGCTGATTCAGAAAAAGTTTCAGAAACAATTGTATTGCAACTTAATCTTACTGTCTACAACTATTGCTTTGCTTTATTGTACATTTATTTCCCAAAAAATCGGAGGAGTAAATTACATTTGCACTTTCATTCGATAAGATCCTGCTGCAGAGATCCGATTTCACAAGCTTTCCTTCTATATGTGTTCATTCAAAGAAACAATTAGGGAGGATTTGTTTTCATTTATATTTTAAAGATCTTCAACGAATCGTTCAATAATTTCGGTTATTTGCTCCAAGTCTCTAAAACTCTTTCAATGTGGCTTTATTCTCTGAAAATCGATAGATTCTTATACATTCAAGTAATTTTAGACTTTCTCTGAATCAATTTTGAACTTCTGGATTCAAGGTGATCTGTCATGTCACATCAGCTTAATAACTTAATCTTATTCTCCAAAGGTGTTAGGTGTTGAGAATCGATTTTGAAAGCTTTTGTTGTATATATCCTGGTTTATAGAAACAATAAAGGAAGATTTTTATATCACTTATATTTCAGATATCTTTCGAATCGTTCAATATTTCCGATTTTTTACTCCAAGTCCCTTACAATGTTTTCTTGTGACTTCTGTCTCTAAAAATCGAAGGAGAAACCCACCAGGTTTCTAAACCAATTGTATTTCAGTGATCTTAAACTTTAAAGATGTACTCTGTACCTGATTAATTCTCCAAAAATCGAAGCAACAACGGACATTTTTACCATCGTTCGATAAGATCCTAGTCCAGAAGTACGATTTCTATTTAAGTATTGGCAAACTTTTAGGTAATGCAGTTTTTAAGAAAACCTTGTTCTCTAACGTTGCCAGACATAGTCACCTAAACATTGGCAACTCCTAAGCTTCTATATATAAATAGCATATAAAATAGGGTTCTATAAATCGACTTTCGAATAATCGAACAATCGACTTTTTGTCGAAAAAAGTCGAAAAGTCGAAGTCCTCTATTTTGTTCCAAAAAAGTCGATAACTCGACTATCGTCTGTGAAAAAAGTCGAAAAGTCGACTTTGTTAATAAAAGTCGAAAAAAGTCGAAAAGTCTGAAAGTCGAAAAGTCGAAAAAGTCGATAAGTCGAAAAAAGTCGAAAAAAGTCGTAAAAAGTCGAAAAGTCGAAAATTGTAGAAAAAAGTCAAAAATAGTCGAAAATTTCAAAAAAGTGGAAAAAAGTCAAAAACTCTAAAATAGTCGGAAAAACTCGAAAAAAGTAAAAAAATATTCGAAAAAAAGTCGAAAGAAGTCGAAAATAGTCAAAAAGTCAAAAAAATCGAAAAGTCGAAAATAGGTGAAAAGTCTACTATTTATAAAATACTTAAAGTCGAAAAATCGACTTTTAATTAAATGAAAAAAGTCGAAAAATCGACTTTTCATAAAATGCAAAAAGTCGAAAAGTCGACTTTTAACTAAATGAAAAATGTCGAAAAGTCGTTTCAACTATAGAACCCTAATATAAAATACATAATCGAAGAATCGACTTTTTGACAAACACGATAAGTCGTCAACCTTGTAAGAAAAAAGTTGAATATCAAAAAAGTTCAGAAAGTAGAGTTTTCATAAAAAGCAAAAAGTCTATAAGTCGACTTTTAATAAAACGCCAAATGTCTATGAGTGGACTTTTCATAAGTCGCATAAAGTCGACTTTTTGTTTCAACTATAGAATTATAGCAAATCCTGGGTAATGCAGTTTTTAAGAATATCTTTTGCCTTAAAGTTGCCACATGGGGGAATTTTGATAATAATAATAATTTCACCTCAAAACTTTTTATCTTACCCAATAGCAAAGATTCCCTTAATTAAACATCGAAAAACTTCCTTCGTATTCCGAAAGACTTTCTTAAACCAGAATTACAAGTCAATGACTTAGTTTTAAATTACCTTAATGTCAAATTGGCACAAAGAAAGAAAAGTCAAAACAAACCGTTAATTTCAATACGGTAACACAGTGGGGGTATACATAATACACACATAAATACATACATATGTATAAACTTAATACCTGAGAGGATAACGATAAGAAACTCATAAAGCATAAATAAATATTAATAATAATTTATACTTGATTAAATAAGTTTTGACATTTTCCTGTTGGCTTTTTTTTTAATTTTCTGTGACTGGGTTAACACAACCAGAAGAAGAAGTCAAATGCACACAAATACAGGGGCGTAAAGGTGTTTTCTTAAGCAAGAGAATGAAAGATTAAAGGTTCAATATAAGTAAAAAATTATTCAATTTATCAAAAAAAGATGAACTAAGAAAGGCGTTAACAAAGTTTTGCTGTTAAATTAAAATTTAGGTTACAACAAAAGAAAGGTTTATTAATTTTAAAGGGAAGAAACTTAAAGCTGAATTTTAGAGTAAGATTTATTTAACTTTCATTTGTTGTTTTTTAGGTTTAAACTTAAACAGTGGCAAATGATGTTAAATTTAAAAAGATATTTAACATTATGAAACTTAACCAAGAAAAAGAAAAAACTACTTAAACAACAAACTATTTATTTACTTTTAAGGTGTTTTTCGGTACTTTGGTACTTTTTTGAAGTGTTGAACCAAAAATCAATATTTTGTTTTTACTCGCACTTGTATGTTTAGAAAGTGAAAGCCGGCTGCCAAATCATTTTATGGCTAAAGAAAAAACAACAAACAAAAAGAAAATATTTATTTAGTTTTATGTTTGGATTAAGTGTTTGATTTTATGTTTTAAACAGCAACAATTCAATAATTTTTCTTCTTCTTTTTTTCTATTGATAAATATTTGAAAAACACCAACCATCCCCATCAAACAACAACGGTAGTTGTTGTTATTTTATGTTTCTTTACATTTTTTGTGACTGTGAAATTATGACAAAAACTTAACATTTGAAATCTTCAAGTTTATATGTATATTTGAAAATAATCATAAAACCAACTAACAACTTTAAGCCATGGTCAAGTCAATTGAAATTATGTTTAATTTTTTATTATTACTCTTTTGTTGTTGTTGTTGTTTCTGTCTTTGCTTTCTTCTACTTTATGTTTTAAAGCCATCAATAGTATATAATTTATTACAAATAACTATATAGTATTAGTTTTAATAAACAACTATTAAAATCCTCATATAAACAAATGAACATATACATACATACGTTATATGATTTCAAAATGACTTGGAAAAAATAATAATAATATAGAGATTTTGTTTATTTTTATGGGCAAATCTTTGATGTTAAAGGGGAATATATTAATTTTGTCATTTTGTTTGTAAATTTTAAACTTAAAATGTTCAAATACTTTAACCAAATATAGGAACAGTTTGGTTGTGATTTGTCTGTTCAGTTGATCAAAAATTTTCACCGTCTTTCGTTAAGGAACAGGTCCCAAAGTCTTAGATTGCTCAAAGAGCTATAATTCTTCAACTATTTTTGTCTGAAATTAAGCTATTTTTTCTCGGAACCCAAAATATTTCCCTTATATAACAGTTGAACCATATTTTGGTGGAATGGACTTGACAGTAATAGTAAAGACCAAAGAATAAACAAGAAGTGAAACGCTGTCATTTTTTTACAACAATAACATTACGCTCTTCTCACAGACGAGTGCTGTGTAAATCCAACACATATGTAAAAATTTTATTCTCTCTCCAAACTTCAAAACCTTTTTTGCGAAAATTTGAGGATAATAGCACTTTGAAATATTTTTTATCACTTAACATTATATTTTATAATTTTTTTGCACAATTTAAACACATTTAATAGCCCGAAAATAATATATTTTTTACAAACGAAAAAAAAATATTTTTTATTTTTTGACATTGAATTTTTGTTGGTTGAAATTAAAACTAAAAAAACAATGTTGTAAATTTTCGTATGGTAAACGAAAAAGATATTTCAAATAAATAATTTATTTTTTCAATATTATAGATTAAAAAACCAATAGACGTGTTTATAAAATGTTTGTAGATAAAATATGTGGAAAATATCTTAAGAAACCTTTCAAAGTATAAATTGAAATGTAATATTTTTTTTCAATATTTTTCGATACGATTTTTTGCAACTATGTTGACTTGAGAATTCTACTAATACATTCTTAGAGTTAGGTACCGGATGACAGTAGACTTAGGTACTTTTGACAACAGTTTCATTTCTTATTTATTCTTTGTTTCAAAATATTTAGGAAAAACGCAGTGCTCGTACAAATAGGTTTCAGTATTTCAGTTTGAAATCAAAATTTCTTATTTGCAAAACTAATTTTATCTCAGATATCTCTCGGAATCCAAATATTTTCTATATAAAACAGTTAAAACATATTTTCATTCATAATAACAAAGCTTTCGGAAACGTAATAGTATAGACTTTCTCAGAAATTATAGAGACGACATTCGACTCTGTATGAACTTTCATAGTCTCTGGAACAAAGTTAAACAATTGATACTAAAACTTTTGGTTCTCTGAACTATATATTGGGGATTTAAAGAACTCAAAATTTCCCAAATTTCCTATTTTCTAAACTAATTTCATCTCAGATATCTTGAAAGGATATATATCTGATATCTGATATATTTTTGCAAATGTCCATTTTATTGCGATGTATAACGTAAGTCACAAAATGTCGGGTTTCAGAACCTTTGAATCATTACCATCTTTCAATTATTCCATCCTTTTGCCTCAAGGCCTTTAGTCTGCTTTAATGTGTCCACATTCTTCAAAAATCTTTCTAAACCTCCTGCGATAAAACCCTAGCCCACAGAAACCCAATATATTTCATCGATCTTCACCTACTCCCTTAAATCAGCTTCAATGTTTAATGTGGCTGCATTCTTAAACAATTAAAAGTACAATCCACTATCTCACCTCCGTTCGATAAGGTTCTGATTCTATGGTATTAGGTTTTTGAACCAATTGTATTTCACACACCTCTACAGCTACATACTCGCTTAATCTTACCATCCCCTGTTTCAAAACACTTATTCCATGGATCATTTATTTTATTTGAATTTAGGAGAGAAACCTTTCGATAAGTTTCTGATCCTAAGTGATTAGGTTCCATCCATCCCTTTGTCTCAAGGTTTAGTCTGTTTTCAATGTATCAACATTCTTTAAAAATCTTTCTCAACTTCCAGCGTTAAAGCTCCAGTCCATAGAAACCCAGTATATTTCATAGATCTTTACCTATTCCCTTAAATCAGCTTCAATGTTTAATGTGGCTTCATTTTTAAACAATTGAAGGTACAATCCACTATCTCACCTCCGTACGATAAGGTTCTGATTCTATGGAATCAGGTTTTTAAACCAATTGTATTTCACAGATTCACTTTATAGAGAAACCTTTCGATAAGGTTCTAATTCTAAGGAATCAGGTTTTGGAATCAATTTTACTCATCCTGACCTCAGTTTCAAGTCCTTTACTCACTTTTAATATGGGAAAGAAACCTATAATTTCAACACTGTTCGAAAAGATTTTAGTCTCGAGAAACCTTTCTTCTTCAATTATATTTCAGATATGTCTACCTCCCCCTTAAAACAGTGTAATCTCTTAAACATTCCGTTCTCAGCATAAAGTACTTTAATATGTTTTTAATTTGGATTCATTATCCTAAAATGAGAGGAACAAGGCACATCCACAGTTTCGCAGTGATTCGGAACTGAATTAGCATCTGTGATCATTCTTTGGGGTTTTGAATCAATTGTGTCGTAGTCTTCCTGGAATTAGCATCATCGTCCAGCCGCGTACAGAAAACACATTTCAACGTTTTACGATAAGATCCTCCTCATTAACTCCTCAAAGAAAGGGAGTATAGGCCCTAAAACGCTTTTTCATCTTAACGTATTTATCTTTAATCCTAATCACGATCGATGATAGAACAAAAGCATCCGAGTTATTCATTGTAGTTTCAATACCAAAAATGCTTTTAGAAAGCATAAAAATCGGGATGACAATCTGAATAGTTGTGATCAAAATGTTGTCAAAGTTGTGACACCCAGATCTGTATCTACCGATCTCTTAGGTATTCCGATTATAGAATCTCAACTTTAGATTTTGAACTGAAACAGCCAGCAGTGGTTGAGTTAAATTAGACCCCATAGTAATGCGATCAAGTTTAAGTTTGTTTTAAACTTGATCGCAGTTTTGCTTTTCGATCTTTAAGCTTAGTTTTACATAACGAAAACTATTTTTATATAAAGTGATCTATAAATCGATGAGGGTTTCGAATCAGTTTTAAAATTATAGAGTTTCTAAGATTCGTTTACATTTAATTAATTTTTGTTGTATTTTTTCTCAAAATGACAACAACAAATGATAAACCATCAATTAAAGATCCTAAAAACAGACACAAAACTATAAAAATAATCCATAATTGCTTACAGTTATAAAAAAACTATAAGTAAAAAAAACTACAGCACATAAAACAAAACCAAACAAAATTGTTAAGCAATTATAGATTTCTCAGTTAAAGTTTTATTTTTTTCCATAAAACTTTAATCACCAACAACTACGAAAACTACTAGCAAACCACTTGCATTGTCAATTATATATGCATTTGATTAACCATTTGACTTTTTTTTTCATTTTATTTTAATTTAAAAGTATTTTGTTGATTTTTTTCTGTTTGACTAGTTTCCAACTACTACAAGGTGTGATTTTAATCGTTACAAAATATGTGTGCTCAACTCAAAACATACTCTTACATGCAACACATGCAACTTTAAGATAGATATGTTTGCATTCTATTGCCACAACTAACAAAAAAAAAAAAAAACTAAAGCAAATTTTGCATATATTCGAGTTTATGCTTAGACTTTATATGAACTTATCAAAACGTTTCTGTTTTTTACAAATATTTTCTGTTGATGGAAGTGTGTCTAAATATTTGCCACCGTTTAATTTTTTTTTGGTTGCTCTTTTAGACAAAAACAAAAAAACTTTAACAACATTTTGAATTTTTAATTCAAATCACTTTATTTCAGCACAAAGTTTTTAAATAAGTTTGAAATAACGTTTTGTGTTTGGTTAATTTTTTTATACCCTACTCACAGTCAAGGTTGTAGAATGATTCATAGTCAAGAATATAGACTGAACTATAATTAAGACTAAAGACTTGTTTATAATGAAGACTATTGACCGATCCATAGTCACTATAGTGATGTATAGTCAAGACTATAGAGTAATCTATAGAGTGATCTATAGTCAGGACTATAGAATGATCTATAGTCAGGACTATAGCATAATCTATAGTCAAGACTATAGAATGACATATAGTCAAGACTATAGAATGATATATAGTCAAGATTATAGAGTGATCTATAGTCATGATTATAGAGTGATCTGTAGTCAAGACTATAACGCGAGACTATAGCGTGATCTATAGTCAAGACTATAAACTGATCTATGGTCAAAACTATAGACTGACCTGTAGTGAAGACTATAGACTGATCTATAGTGAAGACTATAGACTGATCTATAGTCAAGACTATGGACTGATCTATAGTCAAGACTATAGACTGATTTATAGTCAAGACTATAGACTGATCTATAGTCAAGAGTCAAGGCTATAGACTGATGTGTAGTCAAGACTATAGACTGATCTATAGTCAAGACTATAGACTGATCTATAGTCAAGACTATAGACCGATCTATAATCAAGGCTATAGACTGATCTATAGTCAAGACTATAGGCTGATCTATAGTCAAGACTATAGACTGACCTATAGTCAAGACTATAGACTGATCTATAATCAAGACTATGGACTGATCTATAGTCAAGATTATTGACTGATCTATAGTCAAGATTATTGACTGATCTTTAGTCAAGACTATAGACTAATCTATAGCCAGACTATAGGCTGATCTAAAGTCAAAACTATAGACTGATCTATAGTCAAAACTATAGACTGATCTATAGTCAAAACTATAGACTGATCTATAGTCAAAACTATAGATCAAACTATAGTCAAAACTATAGACTGATCTATAGTCAAAAATATAGATCAGACTACAGTCAAAACTATAGACTGATCTATAGTTAAAACTATAGACTGATCTATAGTCAAAACTATAGACTGATCTATAGTCAAAACTATTGACTCATCTATAGTCAAGACTATAGACTGATCTGTAGTCAATACTAAAGACTAATATATAGCCAAGACTAAAAACTCATCTATATTCAAGACTTAAGAATATCCTATAATCACGATTTCACACTGATCGATACCAAAGTATTCCCAAAGAGTGACGTCATAACAGATGTAGGGTATAATTTAGCTGACATGATCAACTATATTCTTTTATTTGTTTTAATACATAAATGTTTAATTTTTGCTATTGCTGCTTGTTGATAATATAACGATCTTGTCGCGCCCATAAAATGTTTATGAATTAAAGTCAAATTGTTTACTATTTGCTCTCATGCCATTGCATGTTTTGCATTTAAATATGAATTTTTTTCTATTAACTATTAACTTATTTACTGTTTTATGCAAAAGTTTAACTATTTTCATAATTAACTTTGTTGCATGTTATTTAACAGTGTCACACTATTTTGTATGTTGCACGAGTTAACATTATTTCTTTGGAATATTTCAATTTAAACAAATATGGTGATAATTTATTTAATAGTATGATAAAAGAGTTTTATATATAATAATAATATAGGACACTAATATAATCCAGAAATCCCCTTTAAATACTAAGGCAACTCTGTTTGAAAATAATGCCAATCATTCTTATAATTTACACTTAAAACTAATTATCTATTAAAATGATAATAACAACGGCAGCAGAGCATAAAAGAGAAACAAAATTAACATAAATTAATAGATTTTCCAAACATTAATAATAATAATAATGCAACCAAGCAAATAGATAGAAAATTAAAAAAAAAAATACAATAAAAACAACAACATTTGCATGTTATTTTATTATTTATTATCAACAACATCAAAAAGTAATTTTCACACAACACTAAAGAAAATTTATATTAAAACAGATAAGAAAATGCAAAATGAAAGACCAAAAAAAAAAAACAATTTAACAATTTTCTTTACAACAAAATAATTTTTATGATCATAATTTGCGCAATACAGTTGTTGTCTTACCACTATTTTCTGTTGCCAACAACTGCAAATCAGGCAATATACAATTTATGCACAAACATATAGAAAATTTATTAGACTTTTTTACAGTAGTTTAAACAAAATGTGTAAACTTTTTTTTCTTTTAATAGAAATCTACTTATTAGGAGGGAAGAAATGAAAATTATGTGGATTACAGCAGACCAAGGAGATGCTCTACAGAGGGCTTTCAAGACTGATCTATAGAATAGACTATAGACCGATCAATAGTCCAGACTATAGACTGATCTATATTCCAGACTATAGACTGATCTATATTCCAGACTGATCTATAGCCCAGAATAAGGACTGATGTATAGCCCATACTATAGACTGATCTATATTCCAGACTATAGACTGCTCAATAGTCCAGACTATAGACCGTTCTATAGTCCAGACTATAGACTGCTCAATAGTCCAGACTATAGACTGTTCTATAGTCCAGACTATAGACTGCTCAATAGTCCAGACTATAGACTGCTCAATAGTCCAGATTATAGACTGTTCTATAGTCCAGACTATAGACTGTTCTATAGTCCAGACTATAGACTGTTCTATAGTCCAGACTATAGACTGTTCTATAGTCCAGACTATAGACTGTTCTATAGTCCAGACTATGGACTATTCTATTGTCCAGACTTTAGACTGTTCTATAGTCCAGACTATAGACTGTTCTATAGTCCAGACTATAGACTGTTCTGTAGTCCAGACTATAGACAGTTCTATAGTCCAGACTGTAGACAGTTCTATAGCCCAGACTATAGACAGTTCTATAGTCCAGACTATAGACAGTTCTGTAGTCCAGACTATAGACAGTTCTATAGTCCAGACTATAGACAGTTCTATAGTCCAGACTATAGACAGTTCTATAGTCCAGACTATACACAGTACTATAGTCCAGACTATAGGCAGTTCTATAGTCCAGACTATAGGCAGTTCTATAGTCCAGACTATAGGCAGTTCTATAGTCCAGACTATACACAGTTCTATAGTACGGGCTATAGACGGTTCTATAGTCCAGACTATAGACAGTTCTATAGTCTACAGACTATAGACAGTCCAGACTATAGACTGATCAATAGTCCAGACTGTAGACTGAGCTATAGTCTAGACTATAGACTGATCTATAGTCTAGACTATAGACTGATCTATAGTCAAGACTATAGACTGATCTATAGTCCAGACTATAGACTGATCTATAGTCCAGACTATAGACTGATCTATAGTCCAGACTATAGACTGATCTATAGTCCAGACTATAGACTGATCTATAGTCCAGACTATAGACTGATCTATAGTCCAGACTATAGACTGATCTATAGTCCAGACTATAGACTGATCTATAGTCCAGTCTATAGACTGATCTATAGTCCAGACTATAGACTGATCTATAGTCCGGACTATAGACTGATCTATAGTCCGGACTATAGACTGATCTATACTCCAGACTATAGACTGATCTACAGTCAAGATTATAGGCTGATCTACAGTCAATACTATAGGCTGATGATGAGTGTTGACTGATCTATAATTCACTCTATCGACTGATCTATAATCCACTCCATAGACTGATCTATAATCCACTCTATAGATTGTTCTATAGTCCAGGCTATAGACTGATCTATAGTATAGACTGATTTATACTCCAAACTATAGACTGATCTACAGTCAAGACTATAAGCTGATGTATTGTCAAGACTATAGCCTCATCTGTAGTCAAGACTATAGACTGATCTAAAGTCAAGACTATAGACTGAACTATCGGTCTATAGTCTGAGCTGTAGATCAGTCTACAGTCTGTACTAAAGATCAGTCTATAGTCTCTATTATTGATCAGTCTAAAGTCTGAACTATAGATCAATATATACTTAGCCTGGATTGTATATCATTCTATAGTTTGATCTATAGATCAGTCTTAAGTTTAGACTATAGATCAGTATATAGTCTTGACTATAAATCACTTTATAGTATTGACTATAGATCAGTTTATAGTCTTGACTACAAATCAGTCTTTAGTCGTGACTTCATATTATACTAGTCCTCGGCCTATATGCTATATATACTATAGACTGATCCATAGTCCAGAATATAGACTGATCCATAGTCCAGACTATAGACTGATCTATAGTCCAGACTATAGACTGATTTATAGTCCAGACTATAGACTGGTCTATAGTCCAGACTATAGACTGATCTATAGTCCAGACGATAGACTGATCTATAGTACAGACTATAGGCTGATCTATAGTCCAGACTATAGACTGATCTATATTCCAGACCATAGACTGATCTATAGTCCAGACTATAGACTGATCTATACTCCAGACTATAGACTGATCTATACTCCAGACTATAGACTGATCTACGGTCAAGACTATAGGCTGATGATGACTATTGACTGATCTATAATTCACTCTATCGACTGATCTATAATCCATTTTATAGACTGATTTATAATCCACTCTATAGACTGATTTATAATCCACTCTATAGACTGATCTATAGTCCAGGCTATAGACTGATCTATAGTCCAGACTATAGACCGATCTATAGTCCAGACTATAGACTGATCTATAGTCGAGACTATAGACAGTTCTATAGTCCAGACTATAGACAGTTCTATAGTCCAGACTATAGACAGTTCTATAGTCCAGACTATAGATTGTTCTACAGTCCAGACTATAGACAGTTCTATAGTCCAGACTATAGACAGTTCTATAGTCCAGACTATATACTGATCTCTAGTCAAGACTATAGACTGATCTACAGTCAAGACTATAAGCTGATGTATTGTCAAGACTATAGCCTCATCTGTAGTCAAGACTATAGACTGATCTAAAGTCAAGACTATAGACTGAACTATCGGTCTATAGTCTGAGCTGTAGATCAGTCTACAGTCTGTACTAAAGATCAGTCTATAGTCTCTATTATTGATCAGTCTAAAGTCTGAACTATAGATCAATATATACTTAGTCTGGATTGTATATCATTCTATAGTTTGAACTATAGATCAGTCTTAAGTTTAGACTATAGATCAGTATATAGTCTTGACTATAAATCACTTTATAGTATTGACTATAGATCAGTTTATAGTCTTGACTACAAATCAGTCTTTAGTCGTGACTTCATATTATACTAGTCCTCGGCCTATATGCTATTGTATACTCAAGTAGGGTATTAAAAAACACTGAAACTAAAAATCTAAAAACGATCTTTAACAAGTTGCAAATAAAACCGATCTTAAGCCTTAAAGCTGTAATGAATTCATTAGTTTTGCATGCAAACATGATGTGAATGAAAAAAAATCTACTTGTATTAAGCATTCAATAAATACTAAGTTTTCTTAACCAAACTTTTTTAAAATTGCATACAGCCAGAAAGAAGTCTTGTGATTTTTCCCCCTTAACAATATGCAATATGAGTGGCCATTGAGCACAGGTTTTTCTGAATTACTTCTGTGTTTTGTTGTGTTTTTTTTTACTATTTGTTGAACTTAATAAATTAACAACACGTAATATATTAAAGTGTAGTTTTAGTTTTTTTGTTTCTTATGGATTTAATCGTTACATGCCTGGCCATTAATGTATTTCTTTTCGAGTTTATTTGTTGTATGGATGAAAAAATTAATTAAACCATTCAATATTCACTTTAACTTTTATGATATGTAATTAAAAATTAATTTTTTTTTTTCGTTTAATTGACAGCGGAAATTGTATATTTTTTGTAAATTTTTTTTATATGCAGATTTTTAAAAAGAACTGTGATGGAGATTTGTAGGTTAATTATAGAATTAAATGTTTTAATTTTATTTTAAGTTTATGTTTTTCACGGTTATGATCGGTCTGTAATTGATCTTAGACCCTATCAAGCATCGTTCTGAACTGATCCACAGAATTGAAAACCCGCCAAAGAAAAAGTATTAATTTCATTTCATATTGATCACATATAAGATCATTAAATGTTTGTTGTTTTTAACATTAAACGTAATACGAGTACAACATGCAACATTTTTTAAATTATAAAAAAATAATAGTTGAAAAACTGTAAATAGGCGTGAATTGATTGATGATCGTGTCGGTATATTTTTATAAACAAAAAGTAAAGAAAACAAATTATTTTACTTGTTATTAAACAAAAACAACTAATTTTGAAAAAAATAACAAATTGAAAGTACAAACAAACTTTATACAAGATTTTCGTTAATTATTTTTAATAAAAGTGTAAATTATGAAAATTATAACCTTAACAGTTATTTTTTAAAAGAAAGTAAAAATTTAAAATCAATTTATGAATAACATCATCAAAAATACATTAATTATAAAAAATAGACTCCCTCTAGTACAGACCTAAACCAGGTAATGCTTAAGTTATCATAGCATGATCAACAACATCATGATCATGATCATATTAAGAATTAGTTTAAATCACTTGTTCAAACTAAATCGCATGTTGTTGCCATTAAAAAAACTATAAAATTTATTCATTATAAATTGTTATTAAACTTGACCATACTTTACTTATTTAGCCACTTACTGATCCTCAATATAAAGTGAATTTTTTTTAGTACATAAATGCCATTGCATGATCAATTTTTTTTAATTTGAAACAAATTAGAAATAAAATATAATAATAATGAAAACGTGTCTCAAACACGTATTAAATCAAATCATAACATCAATATTAACAACAATAATACTGATGCCAGCCTGATGACGAAGATCATGATGATCATGAAGCTTTAACTTTACACAAGCTTAAATAACGTCAAGTTGCATGGTTGTTAATGTTTTTCATTTTTTTTTCTTAACAGAGTTGCATTTTTAAAAGCAATTATAAGTTTTCAACAACTATAAAAATAACAACAACACAACAGCAATATAATATCTTAATAGAGATGTAAACTCATTTTTGAAAACATGTATCGATAATAAATGAGATGTTTTAAAAGTTAAAGCTGAGAGAGAAATAAAAAAGAATCTAAAAATATGAAGTTCCATAAAAAAAGACGTTACATATTTTTAGTTTGACGATCATTAAAAATCAAAAGATATGTTGTTTACATAAAACTGGATGGATTGATGTTTGGATAGGGTTTTTATAATAGGTTTACACCATCATTTCAAGATTGCCATCAAGAGACTAATATATAGTATTCGATAGTCCAGACTATAGACTGATCTATAATCCAGATTATACACTAATATATTCTGATCTATATCAGAATGTATAGTCCACACTATAGATTGATCTATAGTACAGACTATACAATGTTCTATAGTCCAGATAATAGAATGTTCTATAGTACAGACTATAGACTGATCTATAATCAAGACTATAGAATAATCTATAGTCCAGACTATAGACTGATCAATAGTCCACATTAAAAACTCATCTATATTCCACACTATAGGCTGATCAATAGTCCACACTATAGTCTGATTTATAGTCCACACTATAGAATGATCTAAAGTTCAAGCTATAGAATGTTGTATCGTTCAGACTAGTGAATGTTCTATAGTCCAGACTATAGAATGATCTATAGTCCAGACTATAGAATGATCTATAGTCCAGACTATAGAATGATCAATAGTCCAGACTATAGAATGATCAATATTTCAGACTATAGAATGATCAATAGTCTAGGATATACAATGATCTATAGTCCAGACTATAGAATGATCTATAGTCCAGACTATAGAATGATCTATAGTCCAGACTATAGAATGATATATAGTCCAGACTATAGAATGATCTATAGTCCAGACTATAAAATGATCTATAGTCCAGACTATAGAATGGTCTATGGTTCAGACTATAGAATGGTCTATGGTCCAGACTATAGAATGATCTATAGTTCAGACTATAGAATGATCTATAGTCCAGACTATAGAATGATCTATAGTCCAGACTATAGAATGATCTATAGTCCAGACTATAGAACGATCTATAGTCCAGATTATAGAATGATCTATAGTCCAGACTATAGAATGATCTATAGTCCAGACTATAGAATGATCTATAGTCCAGACTATAGAACGATCTATAGTCCAGACTATAGAATGATCTATAGTCCAGACTATAGAATGATCTATAGTCCAGACTATAGAATGATCTATAGTCCAGACTATAGAATGATCTATAGTCCAGACTATAGAACGATCTATAGTCCAGATTATAGAATGATCTATAGTCCAGATTATAGAATGATCTATATTCCAGACTATAGAATGATCTATAGTCCAGACTATAGAATGATCTATAGTCCAGACTATAGAATGATCTATAGTCCAGATTATAGAATGATCTATAGTCCAGACTATAGAATGATCTATAGTCCAGACTATAGAATGATCTATAGTCCAGACTATAGAATGATCTATAGTCCAGACTATAGAATGATCTATAGTCCAGACTATAGAATGATCTATAGTCTAGACTATAGAATGATCTATAGTCCAGACTATAGAATGATCTATACTCCAGACTATAGAATGATCTATAGTCCAGACTATAGAATGATCTATACTGTGGACTATAGAATGATCTATAGTGTGGACTATAGAATGATCTATAGTATGGACTATAAAATGATCTATAGTCTGGACTATAGAATGACCTATGGTCTAGAATATAGAATGATTTATAGTCTGGACTATAGAATAATCTATAGTGTGGACTATAGAATGATCTATAGTCTGAACTATAGACTGATCTATAGTCTGGACTATAGAATGATCTATAGTCTGGACTATAGAATGATCTATAGTCTGGACTATAGAATGATCTATAGTCTGGACTATAGAATGATCTATAGTCTGGACTATAGAATGATCTATAGTCTGAACTATAGAATGATCCAGAATATAAACTGATCTATAGTCTGGACATATAATGGTCTATAGTTTAGACTATGTGATGGTCTATAGTTTAGACTATATAATGGTCTATAATCCAGACTATGGAATGATCTATAGTCCAGACTATAGAATGATCTATAGTCCAGACTATAGAATGATCTATAGTCCAGACTATAGAATGATCTATAGTCCAGACAATAGAATGATCTATAGTCCAGACTATAGAATGATCTATAGTCCAGACTATAGAATGATCTATAGTCCAGACTATAGAATGATCTATAGTCTACACTATAGAATGATCTATAGTCCAGACTATAGAATGATCTATAGTCCAGACTATAGAATGATCTATAGTCCAGACTATAGAATGATCTATAGTCCAGACTATAGAATGATCTATACTCCAGACTATAGAATGATCTATACTGTGGACTATAGAATGATCTATAGTGTGGACTATAGAATGATCTATAGTCTGGACTATAAAATGATCTATAGTCTGGACTATAGAATGACCTATGGTCTGGACTATAGAATGATTTATAGTCTGGACTATAGAATAATCTATAGTGTGGACTATAGAATGATTTATAGTCTGGACTATAGAATAATCTATAGTGTGGACTATAGAATGATCTATAGTCTGAACTATAGAATGATCCAGAATATAGACTGATCTATAGTCTGGACATATAATGATCTATAGTTTAGACTATATAATGGTCTATAGTTTAGACTATATGATGGTCTATAGTTTAGACTATATAATGGTCTATAATCCAGACTATGGAATGGTCTATAGTCCAGACTATAGAATGGTCTATAGTCCAGACTGTAGAATGTTCTATAGGCCACACTATAGAACGATCTATAGTCCAGCCTATAGAATGATCTATATCCCAGACTATAGAATGATCTATAGTTTAAACTACAGAATGATCTTAGTCCAGACTATAGAATCATTTGCTTCCATAGAAAATTTTTAAAATTATCAAAATCCCAGAAGTTCAAAATCCAATACATTAAACTCCCTAATAGCTGATCACAAAAGAATTTGTTAGTTTTTTTTCACTTCTTGAGCGAAAAATGATTTAAACTGCTGTTAAATGTTCTACAGACAGGGGAAGTAGCCCAGGTAGTAAATTATATTTTGAATACTTCTTATTATTTATGACCAATTCGTTGGTGTAAATCAATAAAGAAAATAGAGTCACAGAGATTAAAATTTTAAACAATTTTATGGGGAATTGTTATGTTAATAAGTCTCTACATGTTCGATGTAAATTTCATAATTTATTAAACATTTCAGCTTTTGACAGATCAATTTGACTGTTAAGAAAGTAAATGTCATTTTGGGTGACTGATAAGCGTGATGGGGAATATGTCAACATCTTAATTAAATTACCTTCGATATGGTTATAATTTGAAAGGGCTTTTTAAGTTGTAACTTAGTTTGGAGTGCTATTATTTTGTTCTCTGTCAGAAATTTAGATTTTTGTAAATAAACATGAAAATAAAATGATCGATTTACTATATTTACTAGTTAAAAAGTTAACGCTTATTATAAAGCTTTTTTAATCTTTAGTTAAAAAAATACTTTCGGAAGAGAAAATCTATTACTTTTCTATAAGATTTAACCAAAAACTTTTAATCCCAGTTTAGTTTCTTAAAGTTATTACAAATTTCTCTAATGCCAGTGGTATGTTTGGAAACTTCTCTCTTTCTTTAACTTGATTATAATTAAAGGGGGAAAGTTGGGAATAAAATACAAAATAGAACCAGAGGATGTTTTCGATTTAAGCTTTCAATCATCTACATTTAATTTTTGTTCAGGTGATGATGCTGTGCATGTTACAACATGTAATTATGGCCATTTTATAAGCCATACGAATAGAAGACTGTTAAAAATTTATTAGTATTTATTTTCTTGGGTTCTCCTCCCCTCCCCACAACTTCTTTGTAATGGAGAAAATTTACACATTTTTCTTTTTCTATAATTTTTAAAATATTCAAGTCTTGAAGAGGAAAACATGTGTTTTGGAAGTGTCTGGAAGCATGTTTTCTTTAACGGTTGGTGAAATGTCTGTTATCTATCTCGTTGCTGCTGCTGATGCTGCTGCGAACCCCCCCTAAGGTGCTATTTTAATTGCCACATTTTGATTGAGTTGTAAGTAATTTCATTAACAAATTGTGGGTTTCTTAGACATTAAACCCAACAACAAGACTCAGACTGAGAAATTGATTGTTTTTAATTATATTTTATTTTCTTGTTGTTGCTTTTTTCATTTTCGTTTGTAATTAAAATTTTTAAAGTCTTCACAACTTTTGATTTTAAGTGGCTTTTAGTTAAGTTAGTTGGATTTAACAAGATTTATGCCACTTAAAATTGTTAAAAAGAAACATTTGTTGTAGTCTTCATAGTTTTTTATTAGAAATGTTTAAAAGGCTTTAAAAAGTTAAATTAAAATTTCACTTTTTTCTAAAATTACCTCTTTGTTAAGTCACTGAATTGGAAAAATTTGTATAACAATAAAAAAATGTAGAAAAATTTCAAAGTCTATTCTAGTCTATAGTCTAGTCTATAGTCTAGTCTATAGTATAGTCTATAGTCTAGTCTACAGTCTAGTCTATAGTCTAGTCTATAGTCTAGTCTATACTCTAGTCTACAGTCTAGTCTACAGTCAAGTCTATAGTCTAGTCTATACTCTAGTCTACAGTCTAGTCTATAGTCTAGTCTATAGTCTAGTCTATAGTCTAGTCTATAGTCTAGTCTATAGTCTAGTCTATAGTCTAGTCTATAGTCTAGTCTATAGTTTAGTCTATAGTCTAGTCTATAGTCTAGTCTATAGTCTAGTCTATAGTCTAGTCTATAGTCTAGTCTATAGTCTAGTCTATAGTCTAGTCTATAGTCTAGTCTATAGTTTAGTCTATAGTCTAGTCTATAGTCTAGTCTATAGTCTAGTCTATAGTCTAGTCTATAGTCTAGTCTATAGTCTAGTCTATAGTCTAGTCTATAGTCTAGTCTATAGTCTAGTCTATAGTCTAGTCTATAGTCTAGTCTATAGTCTAGTCTATAGTCTAGTCTATAGTCTAGTCTATAGTCTAGTCTATAGTCTAGTCTATAGTCTAGTCTATAGTCTAGTCTATAGTCTAGTCTATAGTCTAGTCTATAGTCTAGTCTATAGTCTAGTCTATAGTCTAGTCTATAGTCTAGTCTATAGTCTAGTCTATAGTCTAGTCTATAGTCTAGTCTATAGTCTAGCCTATAGTCTAGTCTATAGTCTAGTCTATAGTCTAGTCTATAGTCTAGTCTATAGTCTAGTCTATAGTCTAGTCTATAGTCTAGTCTATAGTCTAGTCTATAGTCTAGTCTATAGTCTAGTCTATAGTGTAGTCCATAGTCTAGTCTATAGTCTAGTCTAGTCTATAGTCTAGTCTATAGTCTAGTCTATAGTCTAGTCTATAGTCTAGTCTATAGTCTAGTCTATAGTCTAGTCTATAGTCTAGTCTATAGTCTAGTCTATAGTCTAGTCTATAGTCTAGTCTATAGTCTAGTCTATAGTCTAGTCTAGTCTATAGTCTAGTCTAGTCTAGTCTATAGTCTAGTCTAGTCTATAGTCTGGTCTATAGTCTAGTCTATAGTCTAGTCTATAGTCTAGTCAGTCTATAGTTAGTCTATAGTCTAGTCTATAGTCTAGTCTATAGTCTAGTCTATATTCTAGTCTATAGTTAGTCTATAGTCTAGTCTATAGTCTAGTCTATAGTCTAGTCTATATTCTAGTCTATAGTCTAGTCTATAGTCTAGTCTATAGTCTAGTCTATAGTCTAGTCTATAGTCTAGTCTATAGTCTAGTCTATAGTCTAGTCAATAGTCTAGTCTCTAGTCTAGTCTATAGTCTAGTCTATAGTCTAGTCTATAGTCTAGTCTATAGTCTAGTCTATAGTCTAGTCTATAGTCTAGTCTATATTCTAGTCCTATAGTCTAGTCTATAGTCTAGTCTATAGTCTAGTCTATAGTCTAGTCTATAGTCTAGTCTATAGTCTAGTCTATAGTCTAGTCTATAGTCTAGTCTATAGTCGTCTAAGTCTAGTCAAGTCTAGTCTATAGTTAGTCTCTTAGTCTGCGTAGTCATAGTTAGTCTAGTCTAGTCTAGTCTATAGTCTAGTCTATAGTCTAGTCTATAGTCTAGTCTATAGTCTAGTCTATAGTCTAGTCTATAGTCTAGTCTATAGTCTAGTCTATAGTCTAGTCTATAGTCTAGTCTATAGTCTAGTCTATAGTCTAGTCTATAGTCTAGTCTATAGTCTAGTCTATAGTCTAGTCTATAGTCTAGTCTATAGTCTAGTCTATAGTCTAGTCTATAGTCTAGTCTATAATCTAGTCTATAATCTAGACTATAGTCTAGTCTATAGTCGTTAATGTCGTTAACATTTGACTATAGTAAAAATTTCATTCATTCTTTCTTGAGTCAATATTTGTATTCGATTTTCCATCAATTGATTTCAATATTGTTTGTAGACGGACACACCTTAAGCAATCATTTTGATTTGTTTGTATCTTTTAAATTCATAATTTAAAGAGCTCTTATAAATATTTCACGCAATTTGTTTTACCACCTCATAATGTACATACAAATTTACTTTAAACCCAGCAAACATTTGTGTAGTTTCCTTTACAACCAAAGACACACACCTCTTATATTTATTCAATATGTAGTCTAAGCTTAAATGAAACCAATGATTTATTAGATAATTAAAATGATTATTTGTAATGTAAGATTTAATTTATAACTACTATTAAACAATAATCTACCTGCCATGAATTATTAACTAAATGCTGGAAAAAACAATAACAACAACAAAAACAAAAACTTTTGAGGTGTGCTTTTATTTTAAACTTTAAGACCACCACACTTTATTTTTAAACGTTACAATATTTATTAAAAATTTTTATTTTTTTTTTTTTTTCTTTAATTCTTGTTCATTTAATATTTTTTACATTTGTTTCACTTAATATTTAATTCAAAACCTTAGGCAACTGTTAACCTTTTTTTAAACTTGGTTTAATTTAAACTAACTTCAAACTGGTGTCAATATGTCTGTGTTGAAAATTTTCGTTCAGTCACGGTTTTTGTACGTTATTTTTCTGTCTTAATAAATAAATAAAACTTGTTCTTGTTTTTAATTTTTCGTAAATGCTTGATTTTTGTAATCAGTTTATTTTTGAAAAAAAAAAAAGATTTTTATAAATGTTGCCATTAATTTGTTGTGGTAATTTCAAATTAAACAATACATTTTTTTCAACTTGTTTAAAACTTTTAAATAAATGCAATTGGGTTTGAAATTTGTGTTAAAAAATAATTATAACATATTTTGAAATTTTGTAATGAAATATGAAACTTTGGATAAAATAGATTATGAATTTTATTAAAGATTTTGCGGATTGTAATCATGATTTAGCCTTGTAATATCTGTTGCTATTGATTAATCTAAAAGTTAATGATAAAAGTCATATCGAACTGATATAATTGATTTTTTAACAAAAAACTATTTTTAATAATTTTGTTCTAATCTAGTGTAGAATATAGTACAAAATATAATCTAAAGTCTAGTATATAGACTAGTATTATGTCAAGTATAAAAACTAATATAAAATCTAGTCTAAAGCCTATTCTAGACGCTAGTCTTAAGCCTATTCTAAAGTCTAGTCTAAAGCCAAGTCTAAAGTATGGTCTAACGTCTAGTTAAAAGTCTAGCCTAAAGTTAAGACTAACGTTTAGTCCAAAGTCTAGTCTAAAATTTAGACTGAAATTTAGTTTAAAGTCTAGTATAAAGTCTAGTCTATAGTCTAGTCTAAGTTTTGTCTAAAATCTAGTCCAAAGTCTACTCTAAGGTCTAAGCTAAAGTCTAGTCTAAAGTATAGTCTAAAGTCTAGTATAAAGTCTAGTATAAAGTCAAGTTTAGTCTAAAGCCTAGTCAAGACTCTAGTCTAAAGGCTAGTCTGTTCTAACGTCTAGTATAAAATCTAGTCTAAATTGTAGTCTAAAGTATTGTCAAAAGTGTAGTCTAAAGTCTAGTCTAAAGTCTAGTCTGAAGTCCAGTCTAAAGTCTAGTCTAAAGTCTAGTCTAAAGTCTAGTCTAAAGTCTAGCATATAATCTAGTCTATAGTCTAGTCTATTCTTTAGTCTAGTCTATAGTATATTCTATAGTCTAGTCTATAGTCTAGTCTATAGTCTAGTCTATAGTCTAGTCTATGGTCTAGTCTATAGTATATTTATAGTCTAGTCTATAGTCTAGTCTATTCTATAGTCTAGTCTATAGTCTAGTCTGTAGTCTAGTCTATAGTCTAGTCTATTCTATAGTCTAGTCTATAGTCTAGTCTGTAGTCTAGTCTATAGTCTAGTCTATTGTCTAGTCTATAGACTAGTCTATAGTCTAGTCTATAGACTAGTCTATAGTCTAGTCTATAGACTAGTCTATAGTCTAGTCTATGGTCTAGTCTATAGTCTAGTCTAGAGTTTAGTCTATAGTCTAGTCTATTGTCTAGTCTATAGTCTATTCTATAATCTAGTCTATTGTTTAGTCTATTGTCTAGTCTAGTCTAGTCTAGTCTAGTCTATAGTCTAGTCTATAGTCTAGTCTATAGTCTAGTCTATAGTCTAGTCTATAGTCTAGTCTATAGTCTAGTCTATAGTCTAGTCTATAGTCTAGTCTATTGTCTAGTCTAATCTAGAGTTTAGTCTATAGTCTAGCCTATAGTCTAGTCTAGAGTTTAGTCTATAGTCTAGTCTATTGTCTAGTCTAGAGTTTAGTCTATAGTCTAGTCTATTGTCTAGTCTATATTCTAGTCTATAGTCTAGACTATAGTCTAGTCTATAGTCTATGTCTTGTGTATATTCTTATTTATAGTCTAGTCTATAGTCTAGTCTATAGTTTAGTCTGTAGTCAACTCTATAGTCTAGTCTATAGTCTAGTTTATAGTCTAGTCTATAGTCTAGTCTATAGTCTAGTCTATAGTCTAGTCTATAGTCTAGTCTATAGTCTAGTTTGTAGTCTAGTCTATAGTCTAGTCTATAGTCTAGTCTACAGTCTAGTCTATAGTCTAGTCTAGTCTAGAGTTTAGTTTT
Source organism: Lucilia sericata (assembly GCF_015586225.1). NCBI lineage: Eukaryota > Metazoa > Arthropoda > Insecta > Diptera > Calliphoridae > Lucilia > Lucilia sericata. The sequence continues at coordinate 119,899 of NW_023994566.1, forward strand.
TAGTTTAGTCTATAGTCTAGTCTAGAGTTTAGTCTGTAGTCTAGTCTATTGTCTAGTATATTGTCTAGTCTATAGTCTAGTCTATAGTCTAGTCTATAGTCTAGTCTATAGTCTAGTCTATAGTCTAGTCTATAGTCTAGTCTATAGTCTAGTCTATAGTCTAGTCTATAGTCTAGTCTATAGTCTAGTCTATAGTCTAGTCTATAGTCTAGTCTATAGTCTAGTCTATAGTCTAGTCTATAGTCTAGTCTATAGTCTAGTCTATAGTCTAGTCTATAGTCTAGTCTATAGTCTAGTCTATAGTCTAGTCTATAGTCTAGTCTATAGTCTAGTCTATAGTCTAGTCTATAGTCTAGTCTATAGTCTAGTCTATAGTCTAGTCTATAGTCTAGTCTATAGTCTAGTCTGTAGTCTAGTCTATAGTCTAGTCTATAGTCTAGTCTACAGTCTAGTCTATAGTCTAGTCTATAGTCTACTCTATAGTCAAGTCTATTATCTAGTCTATAGTCTAGTCTATTGTCTAGTCTATAATCTAGTCTATTGTCTAGTCTAAAGTCTAGTCTATAGTCTAGTCTATAGTCTAGTCTATAGTCTAATCTTTATTCTGGCAAATATCTAGACTATACTCTAGTCCACAGTCTAGTCTATGATCTAGTCTATAGTCTATTTATAGTCGAGTCTATATTCTAGTCTATAGTCTAGCATGGGGTCTAGTCTATATTCTAATCTATATTCTGATCTATAGTCTTCGGTCTTGTATTTAGTCTTTTGTCTGATCTATTTCCTATTCTATATGTAGTCTAGTGTACTCCATAGCTTATAGTATAGTGTTTGCCCAGCTTGTGTAGTCTAGCCTTCCTAGTCATAATATGCTTATTATCGATAAAAATGCTTTTAAAGTATTAGTGATGGTATTTTAAAGATAACATTATTTCAAACATTATTTAGACTAAAAAGATTCTGTGTCTCCTGATATCTTTTTCCTAAACACCACAGTACTTTTTGTTGTTATAATTTATAGCGATACCTCCTCTAAGAGAAATTATAATGATCTCTATATTGTATGCACTCATTTCCTGCAGCAATTTCCCATTTTAATGATACAAACTATTAAAAGCTTTTAATAAACAATAACAAATATGTTCCCATCAACATTATCGTTTAAATTTTCTACATTGTATCTAAAAAAAATATATATAATTTCCTTTAACATTAATTTTTCTTCTTTTTTGAAAATACATAAAAGGAAAAAAATCTTTAGATACAGATAAAGTATTTAAGTTTTAATGAAATCTTACATTTGTAGTTTTTCTTATAAATTTTCAAAAAACCATTTGGCCAAGCAACACAAAAAAATAAAGATTATTAATGGGAAAAAGGTATTCATGATCATAAAGAAAGAAAGACAAAAGCTAAAGTCTAGAGAAGAAAGAAGATCAAGACGATGTGTTGAGGAGAGGTAGTAGAAGTACTACAGGTAAACGCCACTTGCTAGGCTTAAAGTGATTAAAATGATTATTTGACGTTCATTAAGTTGAAACCTACATAAAATCCGGTAATAAACACAATCAACAAATTTACAAATACTTACACATACTCTAGAGTAACTGATGTCTATGCATTTTTTAATATGCAGACATTATAGCTAAACTTCATCATCATGATCAACAACATTATCATCATACTTTACTATATAGAAGTCACCAGGAAGATTCTGTTCGTAATCATAAATGCATGATGTTTATAGTGATTTTCCTTATAATTTTTTTTTCTTTTTTCTTTCTTTTTTGCTGTTAGACCAACAAAGTGTCAGCAGCATATAATATGCCACCATATGTAGCAAAATAGCTTACACACATATGTGGCATATTATATGACAAGTAAAACCACTTGTCTGTCTTAATAAGTTTTTTTTTCTGAATGGGCGTTTTAAGACAACAACAACAACAGAAAATTTATATGAATAAAATTCATATCTTTATAATATTGTATAGGAACTTATGAAAATTGATTTTTCTTCTTTTAAAACATCAGACTTTTTATGATTTTTTTTCTGTTGCTTGCAACACCATTTCTTTAATATTGTGTTTTTTCGATATACAACAGCGTCCTATCTTGTCTTAAAAGCTACCAACGCATGTGCAACAAGTAACGTAACAGCAGCAACAACAATAATAAAGTCTGGATTAATAACACTATTGGTCATAATTATAAGGAAATTTATAACTATTTCGTAATACTTATTTTGGGAATTAACTGATGAAAAAATGTAAAAAGTTTATGTTATCCATGCATCACTCGCATTTTTAGGAGTATAACCCCACTTTTTTACTACATGAAAGTTTTACTTCCTGAACGAATTTCTGTATATTATCGGTAAATCGGTATTCCACTTCTATGTAGTAAATCACTTATAAAGTAGGATAACATCTGCTCAGATCACATTCACTTTCATGATCACTTCATCTATATTAAAAAATGATCTCTCTATATTACAATATTTGCTTTAATGACTTTTGTATTCAAGATGAAATTGTCAAACACTTTCTTGTTTGGAGTCTACCTTTCCCAGTTCCTTATGCAGAATCTACCAAGAGCCGCCTTTAACATAAATGATTCATTCGTTCGATCATCAAATATAGGATCATGATTGTACCGAGTATTGAGTCGAGAATTTCTCTCAAGAGCCAAACGAATCATGGTCCTTCTCTTTTATCGGCCATTCGTAGGTTAGGGTTAGAGTTCACTCGAAGGCCTTATGGCCCATTGTAGTATAGTCAAATACTTTCTTGTTTGGAGTCTACCTTTGGCAGTTCCTTATGCTAAATCTCCCAAGAGTCGTCTTTAACATGATTGATTCATTCATTCTCGCCATAGATTAGTTCGTTCTAACATCAAATATATGCGCATGATTGTTCCGAGTATTGAGTCGAGAATTTCTCTCAAGAGCCAAACAAATCATGGACCTTCCCTTTTATCGACCATTCGTAGGTTAGGGTTAGTGTTCACTCGGCCCATTGTGGTATCCTTAGAATTGCCATTCCCATATGTTGAGAGAATGGTTCCTCCACCCTCATAATTTCGTTGACTATTTGGTTCTTACGGTCTCCGGTATTTTTAATAAAACCGATCATGTTTACTATATTGATGCATATCTGAGACAATCCAGATCATGGAAAAGAACCCTACCAAGATAGAGTAGTCTGTGCTCTTGTAAGGCAAAGGAGTTGTGACGAGTTATGCTCTATTCTAGACAATTATGCACAGTCTTTTGCACTATAATTTCGTCCAAAAACCTAAACCGATATACATCCCGCCACAGTTTAATTGTCCCAAGTATTGAATAGTGAATTTCTCTAAAGTAACAATTGAGTCGGCATTTTTCACTTTTGTCAGCCATTCAAAAGTCCTATTCGATCCCTGAGGATTATGTACAGTATTTTGCAATATAATTTAGTCCAAAGTCCTTAATTTCATTTCATCGGTAAACACAACATCAAGTATTACATTCCAGTTATCGTCTGCGGAGACGAATCTAAAATAGAGAAAGACTGGTATGTCTGAAAAGTAATGTCCTGCAATAAAAAAAACTCTGGCTAGGTCAGTTTTGGGGCTTCTGACTTTTCGAATATGGAACGAATAGGTCTTACTGTATAAAATGTACAGAATAATGTCGGAGACACCATCTTTCATTTCTTGTTTACAAAAACTTAAGAGTTGAAAGAGCAATTTGGTTTCTAAGTATTTTAAGGTCATAATTCGTACCATCCAAAATAAATGCTCTGTGTAAACTCAGTTTAGAATGTAATATTCTAGACTTCTCAGTATAAGCTGTTTATAAAACATAATTCTAACTTCAAGACTTCTAGTCCTATATGGAGTCTCTAACAATAATTATCCGGAAAACAAAATACGATGGAAACCTCTGCTCTAAAGCAGTTTTTTTATGATCCAAATATTTGAAATCAACATCGGCAGCGTATGCCGAGTACCTACATCGCCTTTCAGTTTCTTAATCTTTGATCAACCCTAAGTTTATTAAAGTCTAATGGTAGAGTCTAATGATATTTCAACAATAATTCTTATTTTTATCACTCCGACTGTGCACAACAGTTATCATGGTGTTCGTGTGTTCTATACTCGTCGAGACATCGAAGAGGCGTGTTGTCTTGTGAACAAAACTAACGACATTAAATGATGGGCGTTTTAGCTATAGTCTGAGAGTCGGTAAGGTAAAACTGGATAAAATGTTAACGTTTGTAGGATAATGAAAAAAAAAACAAAATTTCATATACGGTTACTAAATAATTGAATGACAGGATATCAGATGCGTTAACAAGTGAGAAATAAAGTCTACAGTTAATTGAAAAGTCTGGCAATATGAAAAAATAATTAAACTTGCTGATATGCAACAAAAAGTAAACAAATTTCAAAACTTAATAACTTTCGTAGGTCTTATTTAACAAGTCTTTTCTAAAAATGGATTTATTAGCTAATTTTGCCCCTAAATATAGTTACTCGCCTAAGGACGCCTATGTGTCAAAAACACCAGACAAAGAAATGCATGAATTGTCATAAGACGCCTTCTTGATTACACAGGCCAACAATTTTTATTACCCCAAAACCAAAGTATAGGTTTCTTATAGATAAAGGTTCGCTTAAGCCGAATTTCTCCAATTTCTCCATTACACCAAGTTTTCAAGTTATCGTGTCCTAGCAATCCAAAAACCTTCTGACCTTTTGACACGTTATCTTAAACCAAAGACATGTTGATTTATAAAATTTGTTAAGACATCTGAAAGTCCAAAATATTTTAAAGTTTTAAACTCTATTATACCTGCTCTCTTCTACGATTTGCTGAGATATCGTCTGTTCAAAATTTCGCCATAAATAATGGGCAATATCCAGTTTCTTAGAGGTTATGGTTGTCTTTAACTTTGAATTAAGATATCTCAAAACAGGAAGACGTTAAAACAGGAGTTATACTTTTATTGTAAAGTCGACAGATTAGACTTTCAGACGATATAACAAATTTTATAAATAAAGATATCTTCGTGTTATTATAATGTCTAGAAAACGGGAGATTTTTCAATATTTATAACACGATATATGGAAAACATAATGTAAGAAAGATATTCTAAGACCAGTTACGGATTCAGTGCTGTCTTTAGTCTTCTAAAAACGAATACTTTCAAAATGTTTTCAAATTTTGTTGCCCTGTGTTATTGTCACTTTATAACTGATGCTTTTCGAGTGATTATGAACAATGATTCGTTATATTTTTGTTGTTTAAATTACGTTTTCTGAATTTCTTTTGCGTTTTTTTTTTGCCAACAAATATATACTTAAATTTTGAATACAATTTATAGTAAATGTTGTTGTTGTAGCTAATAAACTACAACAAAACTATACACATATGACTAATCAATATAAGATGGATGATTTTAAGCCGTTACTTTAGTTTTTGACGTTTTATTTTGAAGTTTTTTTTTTTTTTTTGTTTTCGCCTTTCTTTCATTGGATTTGTTTTGTTTTGTTTCCTTTTAGCAAGAGAATAGACAGACATCGTCATTGTCGGCCTAACTGCCTAACTTGACTGTTGATTTGAGTTTTGTATAGAAGAGTATATAGTAGTAGACAATGTTTTGAAACTGTATAAACTTGAACTTTGGAACCCGGCCAATATTTATGGATGATTTGCCACAGTTTGTTTTTTGTGGTTTATTTTAGTTTTTTTTTTTTTGTTTAAAGCGGCCTTTTGAAGTTTAAATACATCAAACATAAAAGTAATATTTATTTTTTTTTTCTTAATTTCAAAGACTTTCATCATTGATAAGAGTTGAGTGCAAAAAAAAACAGTTAAAATTGTTTAGCAGTTTTTTTCTCTATTTTACTTATTGGTCACTTGCCACTTAAGCATTAACCATAAAAATTTAAAAAAAATACATATTTCCTTATTAAAATTTAAAAAAAAAAACAAAATATTTTATTAGATTCTTTTGTATTTTCTTATTGTTTCAGCATAACCGGCAGGAGTCTATATCACCTGAATATCATCGTTATGCCAGTATTGGTAAATTACCCAAGGCTGGTGTTGTGGCAGCAGGCAACTCAACAACGTCCTCATCATCATCAACATTGGCAACAACAACAGCAACAACAGCGGCAACAGCATCAGCAAAAGTTGGTTTACAACAATATACCGTTACAGCGGATATTCATAATAACAACGGTCTCATCAGCCATGGTCATAACAACAACGGTACATCATCATCATCGTCCATCATTTCAACAAACAATGGCCACAGCAACAACAATCAAACCACTACAACAGCCAGCAACAATAATAATGGCCACCATCATCACTACAACCATCAACATCACCATCAACCTTTACATGCTACAAATGGTGTTGGTAATGGTAGTAGTGGTGGTGGTGCTGCTGCAACTACTACAACTGCCACATCTAATAACTATAGCGAAATTCATGCTTCATCATTTGCCACACCACCGACACGCCGTCGTTTTTTCAATCATAAAAATTTGCGCAACGCTTTAACCGGTGTCAGTGGTGTTGTTGCCGGTCATCGTCGTACCGCTTCGAATGGTGGTGGTGTTGGTAGTGGTTGTCCCATTGATACAGCCTCGATATTATCAGAAGGTAAGGTTCAAATGTGATGTATTATACGACTATAAACTATTGGTATTCTATACAAAGTATTTTCGCAAACATACATACGTTTCTTTCAAATCATATGATTGGTTGTATGTACAGATTTAGTTGAGGACATTCATACATACATATGTGTATGCCTACCAAACCACTATGCAAATTTTCTTTTTTTTCCCAAAATCTAAAAAAAGAAACGCAAAATTTTAAATTATAGCTTTGATGATATTTGCAAAATATAAATACTTACTTTTACAACTTGCCACATTATAGAGAATGTCATCGCAGGAGTTTTTTTTTTCACAATATATTGAATATTTGAAGCACTATTTGCTTTAAGCACTTTCCCAATCCTGACATCATGTCAATCATGTGATAATGTTGCCAATCGTTTTCTCTAAAATCTTGAAGATGGTTGACAACTTTGAGTTTTAAACAAAGTCCCTCTCCGGGCAAGAGAACAGAAAATATTTAAACTGATTTAGGATCTTTAGTGTATCTGCTAATCTATAAGACTTAGTGTGTATGTTACGTTCGACGTCCTCCTGATCAGTATTCACAAAGACGTGCCCATTGGTAGACAGACCCTTGGTAGTCCTTTCCCTAAGACTTTCTAAATGGCTTTAAAGAGTCCTTATCCAGAACAACCATGATCCCTTAACGGACTTTAGAGTGATTACAGCTCTAAAAACTCTTTATCTCTTTTAATCTAGTATCCTCAGTCAATATTTGACGTTTGCCGAGCTCCTGATCAATATTCAGAAGGACGTGCTTATCAACCGCCAAATCCAAAGAAAAGGAACTTCTCTTTTGAAAAGGAATTTATTTTATATTATCGCTTTTATAGACACGAAATACGATCGAAGTCCTCTATGACTTTCTAAGCGATTAAAAAAATTCCTTATTTAGAACAACCAAGATCCGTTAATGGGCTTTAGAGCGTGGTTTACAGCTCAAAAAGATCTTTAAGATTTCTTCTAATTTAGAATACTCAGTCAGTATGTGACGTTTGCCGACCTCTTGATCAGTGTTCAGAAAGCCATGCTCTCCACCGCCGCCTCTTGCATGCAAAAGACGCCAACCATTCCAGTTATGAACTAAGCATCTGCAGAGTTTCTCTTCACAACTTCTTCAGACTTTGTTCTTTGAAGAGATATTGCCTTTGCTAGTCACGCAGAATGATCATGTTGTTGTAACAGATTGGCTGTGACTAGATGTTCTTCCTGAAGGAAAAAACTTCAGGTTGATACAGCTGTTGCTAAGTTGACAATCTTTGGCCGATTGAGAATCGTGTCGTTCCGGAGCGGAGATACAATTGTCGTGGGAACGAGAATGATCATGCCAAACCCTTAGTAGTACTTTCCCTATAACTTCCAAAAAGTCCCTATTCTTGAAGATGTCGATTAGAGCATTGAACTCGTTAAATTTCAGCACAGATCCTCCATTTATATATCTGTCACGTTGATCAGAGATCATAATGTTGTCCTCAATAACAGCTTCATCCATCCACTCAAAGGAGATGATTTAGACATCTTCAGTGTTCATTTGATCTTTTTCAGATCTTTCCCGATCTCATTTCGTAAAATCTCTTGTAGGCTGGATTGCTCAGTATATATTTTATCAATGGATCTAAGCCTTTGAGGAATATCGATCAGCTATGCGCATTTCAGCTTCCACAGTTCGCTAAGCAATGAAATAGCTGTCTTAAGAGCCAATGTCTATACCAAACTCAATCTTTATGTGAATCTGGTATAATCCATAATCATTCCATTAAGGATAAGTGTCCAGATTGTCCTTGTAAACATTTCAATTGGATTTTGCCTCAACTTATACCCATTCAATTGGGATATGGTTCCATTTAAGACACTGTTTTTATAGAGTTCATTACTATAACGGCCTAATAGAGGTACAAAGCGGCTTCAAAAGTTATGCAGATGAGAATTGCGAGACCTAGGGATCTAATTGTCACAGGTTTTGATACAGAATAGATTGCATGGATGTCAAGTTCAATACAATAAATCTGCTTAGTTGTTGTTATAACTTATAGTTACATTTTGTTAACATTATTTCATGTACCACCTTTACATTTCTACATATGATCTCCCGTAAAGAGATGTGTCATCTTATTGCTTTCTTTTCTTCTAAAGTTTCTGACTTATAAGAGAGAGAAGAAAAGTAATTGAATAAAAATACGCATGATGGGGTTTCTTAAAGAGATTATATGATGATTAAAAAAAATCTAATGTTGTACTTTTTTCTTGGAATATTAACACAAAGATATTTAAATTTGATTACCTCCAACCATTTTGAAGTATAAACAAATTTAGCCTAAACACCTGTTGCTGTGAGTGAAGCGGAAATAGCAACAAAAAAATACTGTTGTCAACAAATATTTATTAAAATTAAATAAAAATTATTAAATTAAAACTAATAACGGTGGTTTTATAGATAGAGTTGACAAGGCAAAAGTGGTTTTAAATAAAAAATAAACTTTGACCTTTAGATCCAAACTTTACATAAATATTGTATAGTATATACTAGGGTTCTATAGTTGAAACGAAAAGTCGACTTTTTGCATTTAGTTAAAAGTCGACTTTTCGACCTTTCGACTTTTTCCATTTTATGAAAAGTCGATTTTTCGACTTTTCGACCTTTTTCATTTATTTAAAAGTCGACTTTTAGACTTTTCGATTTTTAGTATTTTATAAATGGTCGACTTTTCGACTTTTTCCGACTTTTTTCGACTTTTCGACTTTTTTCGACTTTTTTCGACTTTTCGACTTTTTTCGACTTTTCGACTTTTTTCGACTTTTCGACTTTTTTCGACTTTTTTCGACTTTTTCCGACTTTTTTCAACTTTTCGACTTTTTCCGACTTTTCGATTTTTTACGACTTTTTGACTATTTTCGACTTATTTCGACTTTTTTTCGACTTTTTTCGACTATTTTTTACTTTTTTCGAGTTTTTCCGACTATTTTAGAGTTTTTGACCTCTTTTCCACTTTTTTAAAATTTTTGACTATTTTCGACTTTTTTCGACTTTTTCCGACTTTTCGACTTTTTCCGACTTTTTTCGACTTTTTGACTTTTTTCGACTTTCTTCGACTTTTTTCGACTTATCGACTTTTTTCGACTTTTCGACTTTTCGATTTTTTTCGACTTTCCGACTTTTCGACTTTTTTTGACTTTTATTTACAAAGTCGACTTTTCGACTTTTTTCATAGACGATAATCGAGTTATCGACTTTTTTGGAACAAAATAGTCGACTTCGACTTTTCGACTTTTTTCGACAAAAAGTCGATTGTTCGATTATTCGAAAGTCGATTTATAGAACCCTAGTATATACTACTAGAGCTTGTGTTTAGTTCTAAGTACAGTTTAAGTTTTTATACTTAACAGGAGGTTAAACCAAATACAACTTTCAAAACAACTACCGCAATCTTTTAAATCTTAAGTCACTTTTAAACTAAACTATTTATTAGCCAATACATTTAGAGAAAAAACTATTATAAATTAGGTACCCGAAACCAACATACATTTAACTTTAAAAATAATTGTACCAACTAACTTAATTAACCATAAACTGGGTTTAACTATAGCTTAAGAACACACTATAACAAATTAACAAATTAATAAAAAATGCACTCTTACATTTATCATTCACACTCATGCACCACTCACTCACTCACTCACTATATATACCATCTCCCCCATTCATTATTCCAGGCAAAGAAACGAATGCTTTAAATACATCAACCTGTTCGGACTCGGCCGTAACACGACGCAGACGCAAGAATGTCAGTAATAAATTAACCTCATCATCATCGGAATCAACAACGGGCAGTGAAAATCGTTTAAATCGTTTAAGTTTGGCTGGCACTTCGGTGTATGCTGGTCATTTGTCATCGTTAGTTTTGGGCAAAATTAAATCGCTTTGGAGTGTAAATTCAAATTCAGCAGATGGCGGCTTAAATCAATTTACAGGCAGGACATTCTTTTAAACATTTTGTTGTTGTTGTTATTACACATACGATTTCTAAGTCATGTTTCATTTTGTGTGTGTTTTTTTGTTTTTGCATGAATTTTTTTTGTTTACTTAAGGAAAGCATTTAAAGTCCTTGTTTTGTCCTAAACAGCATGTTTTTTTTCCAGTAGTTTTGATTTTTTTAATTTCTTATGAGAATTTGCTTTATTCTAATTCTCCTGTTTTCTTATTTCTCTCTTTTACAGGAAGCGATCATTTGGTTAATGACCATTGCATTTCGGCTGCCGAGAAACAAAAAGATCAATTGAGAGCCCGTTTGGGTTTGCTGTTGGATCATGATCAAAATGGCAATACCAATACTACCACCAGCAGCAGTTCTTCTCAGAACATCAGTCCAGAACAAACTTTGGCCACTGGCAGCTCTGGTCTTTCGGTGGATCATTTTGGTGGCAGTCAATTATCGGTGGCCACTAAAGAGGATACCTATAGTTTATGCGGCAAATTGAAGGCCTGTTCTTTAACCGATAGCAATGGTTATGAAGTATTTCCGGTAAAGGCTCGCAAAGCAGTGGCCAGAAGATCGGCTCGCTCGGCTCAATTGGGTGTGAATAATAAACGTAATGCTATCTATAAATCTTCATCCTCATCTGTACAACCTGCCATTCAATTAGCATTGAAACCTTTGTTCTTTGAGGTGCCTCTACAAGAGCCAGATCCACCCTTCATTGGACGCCAATGGTTGATACGAGAACTATCGAATACCTTAACTGCCACCGAAACCCCAGGTGTATTGATTAATGGCAATCCAGGCACAGGAAAAACTGCCTTTATTTTGCAACTGGTGGAATATTCCTGTTTTGGTAGACGCAAAAATACCAATGACAGTGAACCAGATGGCATCTACTATCAAATCAGCACTGCCAGTGATCGTATGCGGGCCTTGGCCTCCTATGTAGTAGGCTATCACTTTTGTCAAGCTGATGCTAATCTAACATGCTTAGTGCCCGATTTTGTGCATTCTCTTGCCGCCCAATTATGCCAGGCTCCCCAGTTGGCTGCCTACAGGGATTATCTGCTTAACGAGCCTCACCTTCAGGACATTTTGAGTGTTAAAGAGTGTATTGCAGATGCTGAACGTGTTATGCGCATGGCCATTTTAGAACCTCTAACAATACTTAAGAGATCGGGTAAAATACCCACTAAAACTTGTGTCATCTTGGTGGACGCCTTGTGTGAGGCTGAATATCATCGTCCTGATCATGGTCACACTATTGCCACTTTTCTTGCCAAAATGACACAATACTTTCCCTCCTGGTTGAAAGTGGTGGCTACGGTGAGAACCCAAATGTTGGAGTTTGTCAAGGGTTTATCGTATACGAAAATGACCTTGGATAGCTGGGCCTCTAACGATCTGTTGCAAAAGGATATGCTGGACTATATAACGTTCCGTGTTAATAATAGTACGGATATTCAAAAAAATGTGGCGGTGATTAAGGATCACAATACCGGTCAATTGAAATTCATTGGTCATTTACAGTCTTTAACCAAGGGCTCCATGTTGTATGCTAAACTCATATTGGATCTTATAGAAAGAGGACAATTGGTTATTAAGTCCACCAGCTATAAAGTGTTGCCCGTATCTTTGGCTCAAATATTTTTGCTGCATTTCAATTTACGTTTTCCCACCTCGTGCAGTTTTGAAAAGGCTTCACCGATTTTGAATGTTTGCTTGGCAGCCTTGTATCCCTTAACACTAAATGAGATCTATTACACCATTTGTTCCATGAAAACTGATGAGGTTATGCCCTGGGATGAATTTTTACAAAGATTTAAACTATTAGATGGTTTCCTTATCAAGCGTATAGATAATACTTACATGTTTTTCCATTCCTCCTTCCGGGAGTGGTTAATACGTCGAGATGAGGGTGAATCACCAAAATTCTTATGTGATTTCCGTTTAGGACATGCCGCCATAGCATTCCGTCTATCACGTTTGCAGGCTCCTTTAGATGCAGAACAAACTTTGGAATTGGGTCATCATATGCTTAAGGCTCATATCTATCGCAACAATCAAGGACCCCAATCTCCTAGAGACATGCAATCCTTTTGGATTTCATCGGTGGCAGATAATATCTCCGCTGCTTTGGGCTCTTTACGCAATGTCTATAGTCCAAATTTGAAAGTATCTCGTTTGATTCTGCTAGCCGGAGCTTCTCCGCACTATCGCACCGAATTTATGGGTGATGCCACTATATTGTGTATAGCTGCTCATGAGGGTATAGTACCCATGGTTAGTTTATTGCTGGAATTTGGAGCAGATGTAGGTCTCACCAATAGCCAAGGTTGCACACCCTTAATATTGGCCGCCATGAAAGGTCATTGTGATGTTGTACGTTTACTTGTGGCGGCCGGCAGTAGTTTAGGTCAATGTGATACCACTCAAAGGTGTGCTCTAGTCCAGGCCGCCCGCATGGGTAGATTGAATGTGGTTAAATATTTATTGGCCTGTGATTGGACACCACGACCCAATTCCTCGGATGTTACTTTACCAGCGGCTTTACATCAGGCTTTAATAGCAGCAGCTTCACAGGATCATATTACTATATTAGAAGATCTTTTAGATATGGAAGATATTGACATCAATGTAGTGGAACCTACTTCGGGAGATTTGGCTTTGACCTCAGCCGCCCGCAATGGCTGTTTAAATACAGTGGAAATATTGCTGACAAGGGGAGCTAATATAGATTTACACAATAAACATGGTTTTACGGCTTTGGGTTTGAGTGTCAAAGAGGGTCATTGGGCTGTGGCCGAAAAACTCTTACAGAGTGGTGCTGACTTAGATGAACCGGTTACCTCGGCTAGAAAGACTTCTTTGATGATAGCGGCCGAAGAGGGTCATCTGGAAATAATGGAACTGTTAATAGAACGCGGAGCCAGTTTAGAAACTCAAGATCATGAAGGTTTTACTGCTCTCTCATGGGCCTGTTTAAGAGGTCGACAAACAGCCGCCAAAATACTTATAGACAAGGGATGCAACAAAAATCATGCCGACAATAATGGACGCACCGGTTTAGATTTGGCTGCCTATCAGGGTTCAGCCAGTCTAGTGCAGTATTTATTAGAACAAGGTGCCAATATAGAACATGTTGATGTCAATGGCATGCGTCCCTTGGACAGAGCCATAGCTTGCCGCAATATACAGGTGGTACAGGTATTCTTGAGAAAAGGTGCAAAACTAGGACCCACCACTTGGAGTATGGCGATGGGTAAACCGGAAATCTTAGTGGTTTTACTTAATAAACTATTGGAAGATGGCAATGTACTCTATCGTAAGAATCGTTTTCAAGAGGCTGCCCATCGTTATCAGTATGCTATAAGGAAAATTTCGAATTTGGAAACATTGCTAGAGAGAAGTGCTATATTTGCCCAGTTGAGAACAAATCTATTGTTAAATCTATCCAGATGCAAGAGAAAACTTAATGTAAGTAAAACCGAAAACAAACATTTTATTAGAAGATTAATAACTAACTTTTTAACTTTTTCAATAACAGGAACTTGAAGAATCAATAGATTTGGCAACACAAGCTATAGCACAAAAACCCAATAGCTATGAAGGTTATTATGCCCGAGCTAAAGCACGCATGGAGCATGGTGATCTCAATGAGGCTTTGGTCGATGCCAATGAAGCCATGCAAAAGGCTGCTCAAACGGGAGTCTTAAGCGATGTAGTCGAAGTACTAAAACGTATACAATCCGAACTACTAACACGCATAACAAATGAGGGACGTAATCAAACCTCTACATCTTCGTCCGGTTACGAAGTGTGCAGTGGTGTCATTAGTGGTGGTTTAGGTGCTGCAGCCAATTGTACCAATGGTGCCTTAGAATCTCAACATGAGATAACAGATTTGTAGTAGAGTTCTATAGATTTATGTTGTTTCTATTTTAATTTTTTAAGCATAAAACGAAATAAAAAAAGTTTTTTCTTAAGAAAAAATAACAGAATTTATAAATTTTAATTATTTTACGTTTACTTTGCGCAATTTGTATTTATTTAATATTTTGTCTTAACCCAATAAACCAAAGAACGATATGATAGCGAAAACGGTATTAGTTTATAAAGGCGATTATGATATCATATTTTAACATTGAAAACGATATTATTATAATATCGTTTTTAAATATTTTTGTTTCCAATAATTATTTGAAAAAAACTTCAAACAAAAAAAAAATAATTTAAATTCAACATTTTCAAGCGAAATATAGATAAAAGCTAATCTAATAATAGTTATTTTTAATTGTGATTAAGCTTTGAATAATAATAATAAACACGGTAAGTAATCATCTCATTTTTGCAAAAACAATATTTATCTTATGTGTATGAAGATTAAAAATGAATTGTATATGTATGTACGCAATTTTTTATTGATTAGAAATAAGAAAATGCCTAGAGTAGCGGGGAAAAGAGAAAGTAGTGCAATTTTCAAATATTATACGGAATATTCAAATTGTTCAGATATAGAAATTCCCGTCGAAGAAGAGGAAAATGAGAATGTATTTGATTCTTTCGATTCAAACAATAGTTTTAGTGAGGGCAGTGATAGAGAACAGGAGTCTTTACGTGACCAAATAGCTCAGTGGTCTATCAAACATAACATAACAAATGCTGCTCTAAACGATCTGTTAAAAATTATCAGACATAGTATACCCAATTTACCAAAAGACTGCAGAACATTGAAAGAAACACCAAGAATCTGCAATAAAGAAACTATTGAAGGCGGAACATACATACATTATGGGATAGTTAGTTTCCTTAATGAATATCTTTCACACAATAAAATTTGTGAAGAGGAAATATCTATTAATTTTAATATTGATGGTCTTCCCGTTTCCAAAAGCTCGGGATTGCAAGTATGGCCAATCTTAGGCAGTGTTAAAAAAGTTATTTTTATTGTGGGGTGTTTCGAGGGTTATTCCAAACCAAAAAATTCACAGGAATTTCTAAAAGCTTTTGTGGAGGAGTTGAAGGTTCTCATTTATGAGGGATTTACGTTTGAAAACAAAGTGTACAAAGTTTCAGTGGGCTATTTTATTTGTGACGCACCCGCCAGAGCATTTGTGCTCAATATAAAATCCCATTCAGGATTTTACTGTTGTCACAAATGTCAAATTCAAGGCGAAGTAATAAATCATAAAATGATATTTGATAATCAAAAGTATCCAGATAGGACTAATTTTGATTTCCGTAACAAAACTTTTCCAGAACACCACACAGTATTAAGCCCTAATGCTCTCGAAACACTCCCAATAGACATAATAAACAAATTCCCTTTCGATTACATGCATGTGACATGCCTAGGTGTGATGAAATCTCTATTGAAAGCGTGGTGTAAGGATAGGAAACAAAATTATTCGTTATCTTCAGCAAACATTTTAATTTTAAACTCAGAATTATTAAATATCAATTCCCACATACCACGAGAATTTAATAGAAAGTCAAGGACCATAAAAGAATTGGACCGTTGGAAAGCAACAGAACACAGGTTATTTTTGTTGTACACTGGGCCAACTATTATGTCAAAATTTTTAAGTGCTGACAGATATATCCATTTTTTAAAGCTTAGTTTGGCCATGAGGGTATTATTGGGTGAAAATGATCAACAGTATTCCCTAGCAGAGAACCTATTAAATTCCTTTGTTGAAGAAATACCTCAGCTTTACAATAGTTATTTTACAACATACAATTATCATTGCTTAACACATCTGGCTAATGATGCTAAATTGCTCGGTTCATTAAACAGCGTTAATGCGTTTGAATTTGAAAATTATCTACAAGAAATTAAAAGATTTATCCATAAAAAATCCTTCATTGGCTCTCAAATATATAACAGAATGGCAGAAAAAAGCAAATATAACATAAGAAATTTTGAAGGCAACAAAATTGAAACCAATGTATTTTTATCGTTTTTGAAGACACAAAATTACTACTTTTCAACTCAACATCCGGACAATTACATTATATTTCAAAGTAAAGTATTTAAAATTGATAGTATTATCGCAGAAGGATCCGAATACATGTTTATGGGAAAAGAAGTTTTAAATTTAAGGGACCTTTTTGAGCTACCGATGAAATCATCATATTTCAACATATTTTCGGCAAATTCTATAAATTTTTCACATGAGATATCTAAAATAAATGTTGTTTCTGTAACAAAATGTTTATGTTTACATTTTAACAATCAATTTATTTTTATTCCATTTATCCACTAAGAAGACAATGAAGCGTTCACACGATTTTAATATATTACTGGACAATGAAGAACCTGAGTCCACAAATAGTACATATAAAAGAGGTGAGAAATTGGTAATAAAAAAATATTATAAATATGACAATATAATTTTACTCATTTATCTTCAGATAAACTAGATATAGTTTTAGAAAAACTTTCCAATATCGAAGTCAAAATTACTAGCAACACAAACTTATTGGGAAGACTAACACAGGAAATTATTGTAACAAAGAATGGAATGAAAAAATTACAAGGTGATTTAGAAACTAAAAATTTAAACATTTTACCCAACACTCCATTCGAGGATCTTAAACAGTTTATGGAATTCGATTCAGACGTAAAAGATCCAGCTAAATACGCTATATTGGTAAGTATAGTATTTTCAATATTGTTGTAATATAAGTAAACATTATTATTATTGTTATTATTATTATTATGATTATTATTATTATTATTAATATTATTACAGACAAACAACTTTAGGAGAATTACGGCAAGTTCACATATGGAATTTGTTTTCAAATGCTGGAGAGTCCTTATGAAGGACTCTGTGGCGAAAAATCTTTCCTGGACTGGCACAAAACAAAAAAAATCTGTACAAGAGTTGTCTTGTACAGCTGCCATCAAAGGTGGGTTTTAATTTATCTAAAATTTTCATATATTTGCATATTAAAAATGTACATACTTTTCAGATGCCTTCATGAAAAAGTATCCAGCTGAATCTGTAGATGCCTGTGCCCAAAAAACTAAAAAATTTTTTTTGTATGCCAACGATAGATTAAACAAAATAGAAAAATACAAATCGAAAGCTAATTAAACCCATTTATTCAAATAACCGAATCCCTATTTACTTTAATTTTAATCACAGTAATTGTTTTTGCGCATTTTTATTCACTATTTGTTTTTTCACTTTCTTATATTTAAATCGCATTAATTGTTAATTAACATTTATTATTTATTATATTATTTAAAAACAAACAATACAAATATACATATACATATTTATATGTATAAATAAAAAGAATGCAAATATTTATCAAAAATGTTTTGTAGGTTAATTATAAAACTAATAGACGGTTATAAAAAATGCAAAAACCATATTTAAATGGAGATTTTACTATCGTCATTACTGGAAATTATAATACCGAAAACGATATCATAAAATTGTGGAAAAACGATATCATTAGGAAAGGTACAATTTTGTACGTAAATACTATCGTTCTCGATACGAGAACGAGTATCACTTATGATAGATTTTATCACCTAAGTGATATCGTTTCGATATCGTTATAATATCGTTTGGTTTACTGGGAATTATTAAAAAAAAATGTTTAATTTATAATAAATTATTTTACTTCATAATATTCTATAGTTTCTTATAATCTTTAATTAGTTGGAATAATTTTTCTTTATTATTATTTTATTATATTTAAAATGTTTTTTTTTTTTCAATATTTTATTATATAATATTTGATAAGACAAATAATAATAATAATAATAATACATTAAATTTTCTTTGTATGTATATTTTTTTAAGAAAAGTGCAAAACAGTTGCATGTAAAAAAAGAAAATAAACAAATATTTTATTAAATTTTAATGGGGTCCTATTTTTCAATTATTCTAATATAAGTGTATATAGGTTATATAATATAAGTATACTTTTGTGTTAGTTAGTTTCATTATAAAACAAATACTTAAAACAGCATTTATTTATATTACTAAATGGAAATGTTATAAAATATTTTATTAAGCCGAGATTCCTATCAATTCCTTTTATCGTGTTCCATTTGTTGTGCAGTTGTCAGCTGATTATTCACAAGTGGTACGAGTACTTGTAAATAGGGTTCATAGTCAGGTGCTGAAAAAAAATTTTAAAAATGTTTAAATTTCATGATTTAACTATTGCAAAATGGTTTAATTCTCTTAAATATAACATTATCACGTTCCTCATTCCCTAAAAACAAATATTCAACTTTATTGGCTGTATACTGTATGTATGCATCGAAGTAGCCTTCAATAACGTTCACACTAATGCTCTTATATGTTGACCGGCCGCTCTGTAACATTTCAGGGTAGGATTACGTACTGTTTTTCTGGGTAATTAATAGCCTCCTAGGGTCCTACCCTAAACGAGAATGGACTGAGAGATGTAATGTTATGCTTGGAGCATAGGTAATATACTTTAGCTCAGTTTTTGGATATAGAGGGAGTCATTAGACCTAATCAGTTTCAAGTTTACCTAGTGAGTTGAACAGTTTCGATGGTAAGCAACAAAATTATCAACTCAACCCTAGGAATTGAAAATATTCGGAAACAAATTACTAGGAGTACACCACAATGTATTAACATACATGCTGGCGGTCAACTCTTTGAATCTACTGATCGTATTTCTGAGCATTTAGTTAGTACTCTAGATTTCGCAGTTACCCCTTCAATAGATATTCCAATTAGGAATGAGTGTATTAGATCCGGATTACTGTTTGAAGGGTGTGCGTAGTTTAGTAAACAGTGACATAACATTGTCATACAGACTTTCAGATGAATGTAGTATCTTTCAGCAGGAGATCTTAGCAATTTGGAAAGTCGTGGACAGAATAAAGACAAACAGCAATAACTGAAAAAATATGTTGATAGTCTGGAAGCACTTCAAGCTTAGGGAACACGTTACATTCTAGCTTAAGCGTGAATTGGGTTATACAAAATAAGCTTGTGTTTTGTGCCAGGCACTGTAACATACAGTGTAACGAGATCTGATATAAATTGACTAGACGGGATTCTAATCAGGAGGATGGATTGCAGAATCTCCGAAGCCTTATTGCAAATGTTAAACGCTAAGGTAACCAGAGTACCTTTAGAATTGGATAGGAAAAGTATAAGGACTATAGTAGGAGCACTTGATGTACTCGACACTTCGCTTTTAGAGTCTTTGTAAGAAATTGGTATACAACTGCATTAGAGTACAGAGCCTGAGACGGAAATGTCTCGCCAAAAGTATCCACGATGATCTAGGAAATGTTTTTGCGGTGTGATTATCTTCCCCTCCAAAACCATTTGGAGGGAAAGACAACTCTTCACTTCACTAAGAATGAGATGGTATCCCATCTTCTTTGTAACTGTCATGTCTTAGCTGCGGCTCAAACCCGGACGCTTGGGTCGGCCTATTTTAGTGATCTATCTGACTTATCGAATGTTCGATTGAAAGTCTAATCGCGTTCTTAAATTCGACAGAATGGATATAAATCTAAATTCTCACCAAGTTGGACGTAATCATTATTACACGTATCTATTCTACGACAGTTATTCTGCCCGTTTCCTTCTTTGCCAGCTTTCCCTACTCCTCTCTTTCTATCTCCTCTATTTCTCTCTTTATACTATCTCTTTTTCTCTTCTTACAGGTATTCTTACAAAAGGATGACCCAATTGTAACCATATATCTTTCTGGTTATCTATGAAAACCTAACCTAACTTTTCACTTTTTCCTCTCTTACTCTTCCTTTGTTCTTTCTTAAAAGGAATCACAATGAACCCTTTGCGTCTCCGTGTGGATATATGTATACCTTATAGTATACAATCCGAACTAAACTAGGAGGAAGAATCCACCCGCAAGCGCAAGCTAATACTGTGAAAATGGGATGGATTAGAAATGTCACAGACAGATGTAAACATACTTTTCGACAGTCAAAAGGCTCATAACCGACTTCTCTTTCTGTGGTTAGCTCTCTATCAAATGGACACTAGGTAACTCAGAGTTTATTGGTAGCAAAAGTGTTAATTCAATTGTTATTAAGCTCAGGGAACTTGAAGAAGTTTACCTGACAAATGCAAAACCGTTCGAGACAATGACAGCGGATTTAAAAACATAGTGAGCTGGAAATGCAGGACTACGAGCATAAATTTATTATATTGCACGAGCATGTAGTGAGGTTACTGAAACACTTGAACATTTGCTCTGCCATAGCAATGGCTTGGTCAAATTAGATCCGAACTATTCGGTCGTAATGATATTTCGGATATAACATCCCTAAGGAACATTAATTGATAAATTTTAAGAAATTACGTTCAGAAGACTGAGTTTTTGAAACACTAGACTATGCTGCACTCACCAGACCCTAGCGGCCTATATGTATATCTTCATGATATGATGTTTATATTATTCTCCTTTCCTAATAATTGCAATACACACAACGAATTGTTTGGGCAGATAGAAAACCTCCAGCCAATTGGACAAAACAAATAAGGCCACCCAAATCTGGTCATGTTTATTAAATAAACAACACAAGCATTTTACTTACTTTGTTCCAATAATGTTTCCAAATCATCAGCATTCTGTAACGTGGGTATATCAGCATTTGTAGATTCTTTTAAAATAACACAAATTTCCTTAGAAGCTTTAAGCAAAAACAAAGGAACATGCATATTAGACAATTCCTTGTTTAAAGAACCAATGCCACGAGCGGCAGTAAAATCGAAATCTAATAAAAAGAAAATCTTAAATTAATAAAAAGAAATCGCTTAATATATTACTATAATTCAACAAACCATCAACATTCGAACAGTCCAATATAACAGGAGCCGAGCCATGGGTATTTATAGCCTTGGAAATACCCGTGCGTACCCATTCGGTAGCAGGGAAATATAAAGAACTGTGTTTGGGTCTTATAAGCAAATAAGAAATGCCATGAGCAGTCTAAAGAAGAAAAAGGAAATGCATAATTTAAATAAATTGAATAATGATTTCAAAAATACCTTTAATTTGTCAACAGCTAAAACAGGACGAGCTACCCGATACACCAGAAAAGCTACATCAGTGCCCACACCCAAAATTAAACCAATTTCTACACCCACCGCCAAACTGATGACAAATGTTATAGCACCGGGTAATAACTCACGACGACTGCAACGCCACAAGGGTTTAATAACCTTTAATGGGAAATAATTTTTATAATAACATTGAGTATAAGTTGTAAAGTTAAGTTGAAACTCACCTCAAACTCAATCATAAAGATAACAGCCGATATGATAACAGCACTTAGGGAGGCCTTGGGTATATATTGAAAATATGGAGCCAATAAACCCAAAGCTAATAACACCAAAGCACTAGTATAAAAGCCACCAATGGGTGTTCTCACCCCGCTGGCATGATTAACAGCACTGCGAGAAAATGAACCGGTAACGGGTATCGATGAAAAGAATGAACCCAATATATTACTTAACGAGAGACCCACAAGTTCTCTTGTGGGAGAGAGACCAGCTCCACCAAAAGCTTTTGAAATGGCCACATTACCCAAGACAGCAATTATGGGTAAAACTATCATTGAAGGACCCAATTCCTCTAACATATCCTGATAGTTTTGCTTGATCTCAGTGCCATTTGCACTTAGTATAGTAGTTTCAAATTTGGGTATTTGAAAATCGGGCAAACCCGATTTAACAGTGCCCGTTAATATAAAAGGACAGCTGTCTTTACTGTCACAGGTATAGTAGGCAATAGTGCTGGCCAGTAAAACTATCAAAGCATTACGACCAGTGGCTATGATCCATATAAAACTTTTAAGGAATGCCTGGCCATTGTTAAGTTTTAAGTCTTTTAGTTTCTGTTATGAAAAACATGGAATGGAATAATTTAGTTATAAATTAAGTATAAGATAATGGTGGAAACCTTACCCTTAATAATAGTAAAATGGTAATGGCAGTTACGCCCAAAGCAAAATCGCCCACTCTTATTTTATCTAAATTCATAAACACAGATTTCATGGTGTTGACAAAACCCGAACCAGAACCACCACGCAAGCCCAAGAGACCCTTAAATAAGAAAAATAAAGAATTTAATTAGAAATTTATATGAATTGAGTGAGTCATACCTTTAATTGTGAAGTACCAATAATAACGGCAGTGGCGGAAGTAAAACCCACTGTAACGGGCAAAGAAATCAAATCCACCAAAGCGCCTGAAAATATGCATTATTTGTATATACAATATAAGAAACAAAATACAATTTCATTTCTCACTTACCCAATCTTAATAAAGCCATTAGTAACTCTACAATACCCGAGATTAAACACAACATTATGGCATAGGCAGGACCTGATTGTAAACCAAAACTTGTATGGCGACTAGTCATTAAAGCCAAAAGGGCGGTGGGACCTATGGTAACTTGACGGCAACTGCCCAAAAATGCATAAACAATGCCGCCCATAAATGCTGAATATAAACCATACTAAAAGCAAAAAAATATTAAAAAATAATCTCTTAAATTCCTTAACAAATACTCACCTGCGGTTCCAAACCCGCTAGTGTGGCATAAGCTAAACCCTGAGGCAGTACTGTAAGACCTACAGTTATACCCGCAATTAAATCTGATACCGCATCTTGACCCGTATAGCCTTTAAGCCACTTCAGACCCGGCAATATGCGATATGCTAATTTTGTGTGACTCATAATGGTTTGGAGTTTTTATTCAAAAATATCTATAATTAAATAAAATGCAATTTAGTTTTATAAATATTTATTATTGCGTTCAACTTGATTGTATCTTTTGTTAACAAAAAAAAAAAACTTTAACAATAAAGTAGATATTGTAATAATATAGACATGACAATTTTATATGATTTTTAAATTAAATACAATCACGATCATATGGAATTTACGCACAAATGGTGGACAATGGTGGGCAAATTAAAATATGTACTATTTTTAATGGAAATTAATAGGATCGACACTTTGAAAATTATTTATTTGCTATAATAATAAGCAATTTAATAAATTATAAATAATAATAGTTTAAAAAATATATAACTAAAGAAATAAACATTATTAAATAACGTCATTACTTATTTATTTAATTAAGATTGCTCTTAATAAAACACAAATTTTTTTAAATTTTCAAATACAAATTTCATATATTTAATTAAAAACATACGTAAAACTTTATTAAATAAACATTTCTTTAAATTTGTTTACATTTTAAACAATTCAAAGTCTATTTCTAAACAAATATTTGCCAAAAACTTCATTTATAAACTGTTAAGGATAAATAATCTTAAAAAAACTCAATTTTCTTATTCCGAATAACAAATTATATTGTTTTCTAAATTAGATTTATATGGTCAATAGCACTCGATTAAACCGATAGGTTAGGTTGTCACACTGTCTTAGATTCATTTGGTCAATAGCATTTGGTTAAACTGGTCGGTTAGGTTGGTACACTGTCCGAATGTTTACATCACTGAGAGACACGTGGATTCATTATATTGTTTCATTTATGATACTTGTAAAGAGAGAATGGTGAGTAATACTCTACTCTTCTTCTTGGCAGCTTCTGCAGAAGTCATTACTCGGCTTGTATCTCTGAGCAATGCTGCTACGTTACTTAACTTCCAAGAGTAAAAACATCACTTCACAGTCGGCAACAGCACCTAGATATGTAATCGGTAGACCGAAACACGAATCTTACAGAGAACACACTGTGGCAAATCTGGTATGAACAGGGTAAACCCTGAACATACCCAGACAAGGAAGGAAAAATTAATGTACAAGACACTTTGCATCCATCACCATTCAACCCAGAACATTTCGCATTCATCCGACACACAGGACAACACAAAATCCGAAAATCTGATCCGTGGGCTACCAGTTCCCATGGTACCGTATACCCGAATCACATAAACTTGACACCAACTCATTTCCTACGCTTAATCCCACAGTCACTCCTCTGTGGGCTATCTGTTGACTCGGCAAGGGCACCGAGCTTATCCCGAATTATAGACCGTATATCAGTCCTTATATACGACAGTATATCAGTCCTTTAATCAACAATCACTAAGAAACCTCAGCCACCACGTGCACCCCGAAAGAACTTATCCAAAAGTCGGGACAAGAAAATGTCCGAAACTCTGCCCTGTGGGCTACCGATTCCCGTGGTACCAGATTATGTAGTTCTTTGGTTCGACCTCATGTCAAATCATTCCAAAGAAAGACCGATGATACATTTGATCATGTTGTAATGTCTACTACAGGTAGCACCTCTTTTCTCCGGAATTGCAATAACACCAAGATGTGGGAAGTCCATCTCGATGAAGGATGTCCGGAATTCTATGATGTTGTTCAAACATCAATTATAACCTTAAGGCGACTTGACAATCGGCGTATATTCCATAGAAATTGAGCTAGTTTCCAGCCCTTTTTATGGGTGATATGGCACATATGCTTCTGTTCCCATATGTGCTATATCACCCATAAAACGGGCTGCAAACTAGCTCAGCCATCTCTTATGGCATCTCTTGTTTTGAACAACAGTACAGATTGATTCCATCACTTTTGGATCGTGTTGAATCAACACCGCAAAGCTTTTGTTTAAGAGATTATCTGGGGGTGTAATAGCTAATATCATCTTGATTTCTCTTAGGCTATTGAGAAAAATAATCTGACTGAATCATAGGCGGAATTAAGAGCAATTTATTGACCATTTGATTGATGGGTAACCAATTCATCACGACAAAGAGGGCTTAAGATGGAGCCGTAGACTGAACACAGTCCAAGAAAAAGGAATTAATAACCGTAAATAATGGAAGACAAAGGTGAAAGAGCCAACAAAAAACAGAAAATGGCGTTTGGCATATGGTAGTGACGAAAATGGTAAGATGGGTTAATCAAACCCCTTTAAAAAAACTAAGAATGCATTTGATCGTTCTAGTCGAATAGAAATCTGAAGATGCCATTAAGCTTAGACCCAGATTTCTCACCAAGTATGGAGTAACTGCCAAGAAAACTGTTTCTCTTAACGGCTATAGCAGGGCATTCACAGCGAAGATGGAAAACCGTTTCTTCCTTTTCCCTGTCTTTGCAACTGCGACAGTACTCATTGAATGAAAGCCCAAGTCGAGTTACGAGTTAAATTCTGCCTACTTCGGTCCACAAGGTGTTTTGAGCGTTTCTCATCGAAAGAAGATTATTCCATAAAATTTCAGTTTTTTGAAGAAAGAATCTGAGGATACTGCTTTTGATAAAACCTAACGGAGTTGCTACTGAAACGGTGTTAGAGTTATCAAGAGCAAATCCCGTTCTGGCAAGCACATCTGCCTGTTCATTTCTATAGTAGTCCCTATGCGCTTGACCCAAACATGGGTCTTGGCAGTATAAGAGTTTAGTGAGAGAATTGCCACTAGACTATCGACAAAAATTCCTATGCTGCCACGAATACTGAGTATCCCACAGGCTGACATTATCGCAAATATTTCAGCCTGAAAAACATTACAGATGTTGGGAAGACTGTGAGATATACATACTTACCCCAGCTTCTTCAGAGAAGACACCAGAACCTAACTTTTTACTTCATACGACATAAAACTTGATGTGTAATAGGTATAGGTAGATATCCGAAGGCACCTAAAATGTTATTACAATTATCTGATCTCTAATCCTCACACAAATTCGCGGTATAAGTTTTTTCCTTTTTTTGAACCATTTTTTAACATAATTTAATATCCATTTATTAAAGTTCTCTACCGCTTGTCGTACCCTACCGCCTCATTCAGTACACTCACTACGGTGTACCTTGATCATGAGATATTTCAATATCACTACTTAGATAAAGTTTTAGCATATGCTTCAGTTTTTTCAGCGGAATATACGATATATGTTTAAGCCTTTAAGTGGATCGGGTTTAAAGATTTTCCGTTATATTATGTATATCTTAAATTAAGATAATTTTTTATAAATTAATCGCCAACTGATTACAATTTAAATTTATTTTTTATACCCTACACCACTTTAGTGGGGAGGGTATATTGGATTTGTGCTGATGTTTGTAACATACAAAAATATTCGTCCTAGACCCACCTTAAAGTATACCAATCGGCTTAGAATCGTTTTCTGAGTCGATTAAGCTATGTCCGTCCGTCTGGCTGGCTGGCTGTCCATGTAAACCTTGTGCGCAAGGTACAGGTCGCAATTTTCAAGATAATTGGATGAAATTTGGCACGCACGTTTTATTTGACCCAAGGACGAAGCCTATTGAAAATGGTTAAAATCGGTCCATTATTTCACCTAGCCCCCATACAACAGAACCCCCCGAAAAGGGCTTCTGAGCTCATAATTATGTTAAATATACAGATATATCGATAAAATACGGCACAACTAAGTTTTATAGAAGTCTTGATGACCCTGCCAAATTTCATAAAGATCGGGCCACATTTGACCCTAGCTCCCATACAAAGTCCCCTTCAGAAAATTACTTGAATGTCCCAAATTAGCTTATAAACACAAATATCGCGATGAAATTCAGCACAATAAAATATTATGTCAATATAAATATATTCACAAAATTTTATCGGGCTTGGTCCATATTTGCCCCTAGCCCCCATATAAAGCCTCTTTCAGAAAATTAGTTTTTCATCCATAAATTGCTTTAATGTATCGGAACAAGGGAATATTGAAGATAAATGCTTTATTATGAAAAATAAATCACATTTAATATTCATAACTGGTGTAGGGTATCATATGGTCGGTCACGCCCGACTATAATTTCTTACTTATTTTTTTTCGTTTTGGAAATTGTAAAAACATTTGCGACCTTGTTCTATAGCTAATACATTTTAACAATAAAGCATATGTTATGCTATAAAAAACTGGAAATTTTAAAATTCTTATCAATGGATAATTTAAAGAGTCTTTAGCACTTGAAATATTATTAAATTCCAATGTAAATATCATAAACATTTTGGCATAACAATTCTAGCAAATGAGACACTCAACTCGTATGCTTTCTCCAGAAAATAAATTTTGATAACAGGTATTTTGTCTGTTCTAAGTTTTATTTTTAACATAATTAAAAATTCTATTCAAGCACAAATATACTCGTGCCAATGATTTGCAAAACGTTTTAACCGCCATCAGGTTTTAAACACGTGCTAATATGAGATCATATTTATCAAACCAAAAAAAGAACTAGGTTGAAAGGTCTAATTAAAAGATTTTAGATAATTTTTAGCAGTTGTGGTATAATTCCTTGCTTTTGTATATTATTTTTAAATAATTATTTTATTTGTATATATTAATTTTAAATTATTTAAATAAATGCCAAATTAATAACAATAATATTACGCCAATTACTGATAACAAAATATGCAAATCATCAAAATAACATTTTGGAAAAAAATCAAATTTCTAGTAAAATTAATAAATATGTATTTGGCATTTGAAAATTTAAAAAACAGATTCACTCCAAAAAGAAAATTTAAAAGCTAGAATTTATCCATTAGGTTTTCCAGATATCATGTCATTTATGACACGCTATAACAGCGGGAAGGTCTTTCGACTTTCGAATTTTTTTCCAAATTTTGTTGGTCTAAAAGTTATACGTTGGTCTCTGGTTTAATAATTTGTTGTTCTGAAAAATCTCCCAGATACTTGTATAAAATAGTGTTTTAGGTATGACAATGTTTGAATAGTAGGTTTATAGTTTAAACATAGTGGAACATTGTCACCGGTTATATTAGATTCTGTTGTTGTAGTTGTAACTGATTGGCTGTAACTGGATGTGAAAAAACTTCCGGTTCATACAGCTGTTGCTGAGTTAACAATCTTTGGCCGATTGAGAATCGGGTCGTTCTGGAACGGAGATCCAAATGTCGTGGGAACGATTATATTCTGTAATCTTGAACGATTAAAAATAACGTTTTCTATTGATTCTAGTTTTGAGACGCCTTTCAGGATTCATCACAAATCTGATGAAAAAACTCTATTTGAGCCATAAACAATATATCCATTAAGCTGTCTGGTTTCATAACCATCTAATTGAGGACATAGCTTCTTATATATCTAGGCCTGCGGCCTTCTATATCGTTAAGATCTGTTTCATTGTCTGAAAGGTCCCGATTTTGACATTACTAAACAATCAACATATTTATCACGGTTTAACCCTATTTCCGTGGGCATTTGTATTGGGGCTATTTGAAATCGTGGACCAATGTTGTCCATTTGTCCAAACAAACTTTGTCAATAGAAACTCACCAAAACATTCCGCATTTTGGTGTTAAAAATATTGTGATTCATTTAGTTCTGAATTCAATATTAGAGTAAAAATGCAGAAATTGGAGAGGGATAAACAAGCGGCTGTCTTACATAAGAATATTCTAAATATGTACTGTCACGGTACAATTATAATTATCTTGTGATAATCTTAACCGTTGTGATCCATTGTGTTTCACTTAATCAAGAGAAAATGAGAGAGATATGGCGCAAAACTGAGATAGATATTGAAATTGTGAAAATAAGAAAAGATATATTTATCCTCACTATAGTCTCCAATCGAAATTTCCCTAATAAAACCTAGCATATCTTATGGGTTACACCCAGCAATACTCGTGGAACTTCTTTCCATGCCATTTTTGTCTGAGTCTCTGTATTCTAGGACAATGGCAAATATTTATTTCAGTCGTTTCTAGTGCCTCAATATAATCGCACAACCTGCAGAAGCCCTTGTCTCTCAACTATCCTGAACTATCTCAATCAAAGACTTAAGACTACATATTTTCAGTCCTATAAGTATATTGGTTGCATCATGTCTTAACCATACGCTCTTTGATACTATGCAGTCCATTTTACCATTCCTGGACTGGTTATTGATGTCTCTGAATCTGTCATAGATTATACTATAATAAGGTCAATATCTAGACAAAGTTCAATTCTTGTAAGTTCGTCTGCATTACAGTGTGTTGGTACCCAACACAGCCTTTTCGTAAAAAGTCTCATAAGATCACTTTGATCTGACAGATCCCAGAGCAATGTGATCCCATATCAATTCCGTCGCTTTCCAAAACAAAAGGATCTCTATTGAAATATATTATATTCGTCTGGAAGTCAGAAGTACCTTTTTATATCCGTGCAATGTTAACATCGTCTTTGGTGGCAGTAATCATTTTGGATCCATCTTGAAATGTTTAACAGATCCAAGACATTCGTTCCTACTCGTAAACAATGTTGTAGCAAACCTACTTTGTACAAAATGCTCGTGTGATTATTTCGCAAAGATTTAATTAACGAAGTAGGTTCCTAACTGCCACACTCGCTGTATAGGGGACAGATAAAAATGTATAATGATATCAAGAACCAGGGTTGGCAAATAGAATTTTCAAATTGTACAAAACAGCATTAACAATTGTACTTTTTTGATTTCATTTGTACCAAATTGTATTAGCCCATAAATTAGATAATAAACAAGTTCATTTGGTCACCAGATTGGTCCATAGACTATACAGTCTGTAGACTCCCTATGGACTACACAATAGAGTCGTCTATAAACTAAACAATAGACTACTTTATAGACTAGACAATATACTAGTCTATAGATTAGAATGTTATATATTAGTCGAAATTCAAATACATAGAGTTGTCTATAAACTAGATAATAGGATAGTCGGTAAATAACGCAAAGGCTACTTCATAGACCAGTCCCTACACTAATTTATAGACCAGACCATAGAAAATTCATTAGACTAGGCCAAAGTCTAGTAAAATGTATTTTAAAAGTATATTCAAAATAGCACTTAAAATACCCCTAAAATGATTTAAAATTTTAGGGATCGAATAAAAAATAATCCTAAATAAATAATAAATAATTGTTGAAAATTATTACTGCTTGTCTGGTTGTAATCTCTTTTAGGTTTTTAAACAATATGAGAGAATAAAAACAAGAATTATATTTTTCCTCTTCAGAATTTATCGAAGGGCTTCCTACCTTTGAACTTTGTGTCAGAAGTACAATTTCAGATTATTATTTCAATAAGGAAATGAATTTTAAATTGTACAAAATCGGTCATTGGTGTACCATTGTACTTTTGAAGATTGAATTGTACCAAAAAAGTACAATTGTACCAATTTTGACAACCCTGTCAAGAACCTTTTGTGGAAACTCTTTATAGCAAATGTGATGGCCAAGAGAGGCACAAATTTGAGATTTATTGAGTTGCTTTCTGAAGCTACTACAATAAAGATATCTTGTTGGCTAGCTACAAAAAATTTCCGGTCAGTGCACAATAATGATGCTACATGAGGAACGAAGGTCCTCCAGTCAAGGAAAATTATGTTATGCTGATATCCAGGGATGTCACCTGAGGAGTCATCCCAACTTTAACATCACAGAGTTAGATGCTTCCCGGAGGCGTGTCAGGGAGATCATAGGAAGATATGTGCCGGATCCCTTGTTCGTAATTTGAAAACAGCAGGTTATAGCCTGAGTGTCGTGTCGGCAACCGCCTATAGAAAAACTTAAATCCCGCAAGCCGACCCCACTATATGCCCAGCATTTAGTTACGGTCCCCATGAATTACTTCGCTTAGCCCAATGGATTTATGATATAATTCAGTAGAAATTGATTGGACTCAATGCAGAACCCCCGCATTAAAATTATATAGTTTAAACTGTTACAGCAACTATTGTTTTCTTCTATAAGTCCTAAAATGATAGAAAATCCCCGTTTTTTACCATATTTGAGACATAATTGCGCGAAGACATCTTTGTTATGACACCTCAAAAATGATCAAAAACGTAAGTTTTTTAATTTTAAGAACACAATATCTCAAAAAGAGAAATTCTGAGATCAGATTCCGATTCAGCGTAATCTTTAGAAAAGTATACTTTAGTCTCTGGGTCTGTGATATTTGAAAGCTTTATTCACTTCGGACATAACAAATGAAATAACACAGATTCTAAACAATAGGTATTACTACCTTCCGATATAAAATTGTTTACTTTTAAATAAATATCTATAAATTCCTAAGTTCTATTTTGCTTAATAAGCAATATTATAGTAATTAAAATTCCATAAATTTAATTTGAAATGACATTAACCTATAATACTAGTATTATTGACACAAACTTCAAAATAAAACTAAAACACCACAGAAAGACTCACCAATTTATAACGAACTGTAATTGATACAATTTCAATTTAAACACTTTATTAATAATATTAAACGAGTAAATTATTTTGATTGCATCAAAGTATTAAAAGCATAATTAATAATATATTTAGAAGTTATTATTTAATATTTATTTTCTTTTTAAATTTAGTACACATTTGGAATGTCTTTTTTGTTTATATTAGCACAAGTGTTTCACGTTTTTAGTTAAAAATATTTTATTTTAATATTTTTTGAAAGTAAATAAATTCTACCAACTTAAAAACACGTATTATTTATGTTAAAATTTGTATAAAGAAAATAACAAAATTTAAAAAATAAAAAACAATAGAACAACTGTTAGAACGAACATCAACAGTTTAAAACTCCGTGTGAAATGTATGACGGACGGTTACAAACTGAATAAAAGTCTAGTCAGATCAATGCGTCATTTTACAGTTCTCTATAAGAAGTGAGTATGTATTTAAATATATTTACGTGTATTGTGTATGTTTATATTAGGGAGTCCCGAAACCGTTCTAATCGCTAAAATATTGCTAGCAGATATCATTGGTGACAGATTATCTACTTCATCAGTACTTTAGTCCGAAGTTTTGTGGAATCATGCATGTTATCATGTTTTCACTTTTTATAATATAGTTGAACAATCAAAGGAATTTTATTCTGAGTTCTGAAATGGATTCGATTTGATATCGATATCAGCTTCAAAATGAAACTTAAAAGATTTCTACTAATTACCTGAATTTACTTTTTATCGGAGCATTGACACTAACATAATGAGGAAGCTGTAATATCAGTTTATAGCAAATGTTTCTCTTACAGGAAAAAGAAGTTTGCTTATTAGTACCAAATTCCAAAAAACACTCAAATATCGACTCTTTTCGTTCACAGAAAACTTTTCACCGCAAAACCTAAAGTAATTTTTATTTACTGAAAAAAAATAAACAATATTGTATTGCAAATTGAAAAAAAATATAAATTTTCTCTTTGTCGATCAATTAAATAATAAAATCTAAAAAATGTGAGTATGAATGTGTTGTACTTTGAGCAATCTTTAGAATTATAGTGCGGTTAGTTCTAAAGAGTGTTTAAAATTATCGATATACAATTCTTTTTGTTTGCATACTTTTCTCCAAATAGTTGAGAGACTCAAATACTGAAATTTTTTTAATTAAATCTAGTCATGTAAGACTACATTAGCGTAATCCAAAACTTTTGTTATCATTTCCAAAAATACAATGATTCCCAATTTAATTTTTTCTCACTCTACAAACTTTTGTTATCACTCGGAAAATCTTTGAAAGTTAAAAAACTAAAATATTAAATAATTTGTTTTTATTATTTTTATTTATACGGTCCCAATTCCACCCAAAGATTTGAGTTTAAATAGATATTTTCTAAATTTTGTTTAAAAAATTCTGAATAAATTTAAGTAAACACATAAAAGTAGTGTCAGAGGTCAAATTTTTGAATATTTAAAATTGTTCATAAATAAACAACGTATTTGTATTTGTTGTCGAGTTAGAAGTCGATGAAACTTCATGGGAATTTGCCGTAAGATCTGAACAATAATACTTTAATATTTTATGTATTTTCATACTACAGTCTACTGTATAATCTAGTCTACAGTATAATCTAGTCTAGTCTATAGTCTAGTCTATAGTCTAGTCTATAGTCTAGTCTGTAGTCTAGTCTATAGTCTAGTCTATAGTCTAGTCTATAGTCTAGTCTATAGTCTAGTCTATAGTCTAGTCTATAGTCTAGTCTATAGTCTAGTCTATAGTCTAGTCTATAGTCTAGTCTATAGTCTAGTCTATAGTCTAGTCTATAGTCTAGTCTATAGTCTAGTCTATAGTCTAGTCTATAGTCTAGTCTATAGTCTAGTCTATAGTCTAGTCTATAGTCTAGTCTATAGTCTAGTCTATAGTCTAGTCTATAGTCTAGTCTATAGTCTAGTCTATAGTCTAGTCTATAGTCTAGTCTATAGTCTAGTCTATAGTCTAGTCTATAGTCTAGTCTATAGTCTAGTCTATAGTCTAGTCTATAGTCTATAGTCTAGTCTATAGTCTAGTCTATAGTCTAGTCTATAGTCTAGTCTATAGTCTAGTCTATAGTCTAGTCTATAGTCTAGTCTATAGTCTAGTCTATAGTCTAGTCTATAGTCTAGTCTATAGTCTAGTCTATAGTCTAGTCTATAGTCTAGTCTATAGTCTAGTCTATAGTCTAGTCTATAGTCTAGTCTATAGTCTAGTCTATAGTCTAGTCTATAGTCTAGTCTATAGTCTAGTCTATAGTCTAGTCTATAGTCTAGTCTATAGTCTAGTCTATAGTCTAGTCTATAGTCTAGTCTATAGTCTAGTCTATAGTCTAGTCTATAGTCTAGTCTATAGTCTAGTCTATAGTCTAGTCTATAGTCTAGTCTATAGTCTAGTCTATAGTCTAGTCTATAGTCTAGTCTATAGTCTAGTCTATAGTCTAGTCTATAGTCTAGTCTATAGTCTAGTCTATAGTCTAGTCTATAGTCTAGTCTATAGTCTAGTCTATAGTCTAGTCTATAGTCTAGTCTATAGTCTAGTCTATAGTCTAGTCTATAGTGTAGTCTATAGTCTAGTCTATAGTCTAGTCTATAGTCTAGTCTATAGTCTAGTCTATAGTCTAGTCTATAGTGTAGTCTATAGTGTAGTCTATAGTCTAGTCTATAGTCTAGTCTATAGTCTAGTCTATAGTCTAGTCTATAGTCTAGTCTATAGTCTAGTCTATAGTCTAGTCTATAGTCTAGTCTATAGTCTAGTCTATAGTCTAGTCTATAGTCTAGTCTATAGTCTAGTCTATAGTCTAGTCTATAGTCTAGTCTATAGTCTAGTCTATAGTCTAGTCTATAGTCTAGTCTATAGTCTAGTCTATAGTCTAGTCTATAGTCTAGTCTATAGTCTAGTCTATAGTCTAGTCTATAGTCTAGTCTATAGTCTAGTCTATAGTCTAGTCTATAGTCTAGTCTATAGTCTAGTCTATAGTCTAGTCTATAGTCTAGTCTATAGTCTAGTCTATAGTCTAGTCTATAGTCTAGTCGATAGTCTAGTCTATAGTCTAGTCTATAGTCTAGTCTATAGTTTAGTCTATAGTCTAGTATATAGTCTAGTCTATAGTCTAGTCGATAGTCTAGTCTATAGTCTAGTATAGTCTAGTCTATAGTCTAGTCTATAGTCTAGTCTATAGTCTAGTCTATAGTCTAGTCTATAGTCTAGTCTATAGTTTAGTCTATAGTCTATACTATAGTCTAGTCTATAGCCTTATATAAAGACGAGTATATAGTCTACGAAATAACATAACATTTAAAAACACCCTGTATTTATAGTAAACATTTCTGCAATCAAGCAAAAAAGTCAAAGACCTATACATTGTTATTGAAACATAAAAGAAGCTGGGTAAGCATAAATTAATGATCGATAAAACCAGTTAATTTTTGTTTATTCAACAAAAATAAAAAAATCAAAGGTCTCTCTTTTTCACTAGAAATTTAAAACGTAAAAAGAGAAATTAAAAAACGTGTAGCATCTCTTCAATACCACTCATACGTATAAATAATTTAAATATAAAGTAAACAATGAAATAAAATAAAATAAAATTAATATTAATTTAAATATAATAAACCGTTAAAAGGAAAGTTGTTTATTTTAAGATGAAGTGTGTGTGTTTGTGTTTTATACATGGCAACACTTAACATAAATTCCTGTGCAATTTTTTTTGTTTTCATTTTTTTTACCTACTCTCACTTTTTGTTGCTGTTGTTTTTTCTCTCTGTTATTGTTTTACTTACCAGCTGATAGTTTTTTTGCACAATTTTTGTTTTATTTAATGTTATTTATTGATTTTTTGATGATTCTTTTATGAAAAATAAAAATATTTTCTATTTACAGATGAATATACACAAATTATTTTGTTTTTTATTAGAAATACTTGTTTTAATTATAAATTTTGTAGCACTTATTACTAGCTGAACGAAAACTGTGCCGAATAGTTTGTTGGCAGTATTTAATGTGAGTTACAGAATGTTAGTAAACCAAGTGTTGCCAAGGCTGCAAAATTAAATGCACTGTAAAGGGATGTTGTCAATATGTCGAAATTGTTAATAATCGAAAAACTTAAATGAAAATGTATATGATTTCAGTAAAAATAACAATTCTAGTTATTGACGAACTTTTATTTTATAGCATGAACAGGTTAGAAATAAACATCTGACATAATACACCTGGAAATATGTAATTTAATTCTAGGAATACAAATTTGGCAACATCTAAAATTACATATTTAACCAATTAACATTTGTCTGTTAATTATGTGTTCAGTTATACTGTTATTAATGTAAACAAACAAACTCAACATTGACAAAATTACCCGCTTTTGTATATGATATTGTTTTATCATAAACACTGTAGGAAAATTGCCGGATAATTGATAGATCGGCGCTGTCAAATTCTATAAATGAAAAAGTTCAATAATCTGCGTTAAAAATGAATTGACTAACTTAAAATTATACGCAATGATATACCAATTAAAGAACATTCTGGCAGCTTTAATTCTAATATTTTACTATTTCTGTTATTAACATGAAACTGCATTATCAACTCTCAGCTATAACTCTGCTTTTGAAATACATTCCATATGCTTACTAAACACACCCAATTATTTATTTTTCTTTTTTTGACAATTTCATAAAAGTTGTGGATTTTGTTTTCAGAATAAGCGAACAGAGACCTCCGCCGATTCTGTTTAAGCCGCCGAACAAAATGTCAAATCCGTCGCTTCCGAAAATTGTTCAGCTTAATACGGCTTAAAAATTTCGCCATATTTCATATAATTTACAGAACATTTTCGCTAAATTTATGGAATTTTACAATATTAAATTAATTTGTTTTCATTTAAGCTAGTTTTCTTTCATCTAATAATAAGCCGCTCATTGAAATTTGGCCGGTTCAAAACTTTGCTCAACGTTTGATTTATATTAGTGTAGAATCGATCTTTTTTTGTAAAATTGATTGGAAATTCCAATTTGGAATAACTGTTCAATCTATCACCCTAATATATACCTTTCGCATGAAGGTGACGACAATCCCGATTTTAAAATATTTGCTTACAAAATTCCACCTTTTAATCTCTCGAATTCCGTTTTTATTTAAAATCTTTGAAAATTTAAAAACTAAACACAATTGATAACTTAGCCGTTTTAAAGTCGATTTTAAGCCGCCGCCGACATTTTTAGCGTCACCCGCCGCCGTCGTTAATATTTGTCGTCGCAGGGCTCTGTTCGCGAATAAACCGAGGATAAAACATTTTTGTTAATTTTTTATTTATTAATTGCGAAAGTAAAGCCTATAAAATCCTAAAAAGTTCTTATAAACTAAACGAAATATAGTAAAAACAAAACACTGCAGTAGATTAAACACTTTAAAGAAAAAATATTGTCTTGACAAAAAAATCTGAAAGCGTAAATCATAAAATTTCATCTCATAGGTGTTTAACAAATAAAATTTCTAAATTAATAAATTTTGCTGCACAAATTTTCTGAGGAAAAGAGAAACAAAAAAACAAATTGGCTGATTAATATAAATCTTGTGCAAACAAACAAAAAAAATATAAAAATCAACAACAGAGACGTTTAGCTTTCACACAAAAATTTGCATACACCGAGACACAAAAATATGAAATGGGTAAGAAATGAAGAATACATTCGATTATTTTATGTTGCTATCCTATATGGGTTGTAGTATAATGCATAATTATTATAATTATAATGGGTGAACATATTTGAATCATCATTGATGATTTTAAATTTATATAAAAGTAATTTTACAGATGCAATAGTGTAAAATTTCACAAAAATTGATTTATGCGTCAACCTTCATGTTGAACAGTTAATAAATCAATAATAATACGCACAATAATATGTTGCAACAAAATACTAGCTACTGCAGGCTGCCGCAATAGTGAAAGGATGTTTATTATAATATTTATACTATAAATACATATCGATCATTTGCTTGTAATGTGTTATAACTTATAATTAGGGCTTTTATTATACTGACATAAGAAAGAAAGTATTATAATCTAACTCCATCGGATTAAATTCGTCTAAAACAAAGATTTTGAAAAAATTTATTTAAAATTACAACTTCTCAAAATAACTAAACTTTTGAAGTAGTTTTACTTGATACAAACTTTTTGAGTTGTAATGCTTATCTAGCAAATGCACTGAATGTGTATTATACAGACTCACAGGAAAACATTTTTGTTATCTATTTCATATTGTACTTGGTTTTGGTTTAAGATATTTCCCAATTGGCTGTTGTTGTAATAGATTGGCTATGACTGAATGTTCTTCCATGGGGAAAAAACTTCTGGTTGATACAGCTGTTGCTGGGTTTAACAATCTTTGGCCGATTGGGAACAGGATCGTTCCGGAGCGAAGATCCAGGCTAAACCACAATCGTGTCGATAGATTATTGTTAATAGATTATGCAGTAAACTAGCTGCTGGGTTTAACAATCTTTGGCCGATTGGGAATAGGATCGTTCCGGAGCGAAGATCCAGGCTAAACCACAATCTTGTCGATAGAATATTGTTAATAGATTATGCAATAAACTAGCCCAAGGATTAGTCTAATGATTAGTTAATGGACAATATTGACTAGACTGTAGAACAATCTCTGGGTTAGTATGTAGACTATTTCATAGACTTATCAATAGACCAGTTTATGAAGTAGTCAGTAGACTACTTTATGGATTAGTCAATAGACTAGTTTATGGATTAGTCAATAGACTAACTAGTCAGTAGGTCAGTCAAATGACTAGTCAATAGTATTGTCCATAGAGTAGACAGTAGCCTGGTCTATAGAATCTTCAATACTATAAGTAGTCTAGTTCATCTTGTTACTCGCTTCACTTTCGTAAGCCTCTATCTTTGGGACAGGATTAGAGTTCCCTGTTGTTTACATTTTCTTATTGATTAACTTTTCTTTTTTCGATATTAATTAATCTGTTCCTAACATCATTACTTTCAAAGATTCTAGTGTTTTAACAGTTTTGCTTTTGTTGGAAGCTTTCTCTGGTGAAAAACTTCTGGTTGATAAAGCTGTTGTTTGATTGTTTGGGAGCGTTCCAGAGTGTAGACACAATTTTCGTGGAATCTAATAACAGTTGTTGTTGCAAAAGTTCGACTGTGGATGAAGGTTCTTTCCTGAAAATAGAATAAGGATAACTTTATCAATTGCATTAGTACTGCCTGTGGGTGGAAGGTGTAGCTAAAGAAACTGTGGCAACTCAGTCAGTCTTACCCATTGTAGACTTATTGGAGCGATCGGTTCGCAGTACAAGTTGAGAAAATTTACCATTTTGTGTTCATTTAGGACTCTTTTACATCTGGACTCAATAATTTAGATACTTCCATTTGATTCAAAATTTCTCGGCAGCTTGTAATTGTCTACGTACGATAGTAACGATGACGGAACTATTGCTGACGAAACAGTTCCTCCTGGGATATTATAAGAGTTGATATCCCATTTTCAACATTACTCAGTTAGATTCTCTACCGAAGCATGTTGGAAAAGAGCATTGTATGTATGAGAAGAAAATACGATGATATGTCCAGTATTCTTTGAAACGTACGTCGTATACGGAAGATTTGAACGTCATTCATACAGAATACCATGCCTTTTTTACGCCTACTTTTTGTATAATAGTCAATTTTAGAATATTTGTTAGTTATTTTTGTCCACTGGCTTTTCAAATAGCGCAACTTTTCTCTATCAACCTCATATTAAAAATTTCAGTAGGTTTTGTAACTTTGAATACATTTTCTAAAATTCGCAATTTGTATAAAAATTAATAAAGTTTGCAAAAAAAGAAAACTGTTTCGTATACATCATCTCAACCGCAAAACAAAAGTATTTCAAAATTACTACAAACATTTGAAAAATATTTTCATAATTTAGTACAAATTACTCACAATTCATAGTTAGTTGAAGCATTTAAATAAATGAATTTCTCTCTTCATGTATATCTATCTTTTTATCTTACTTACAGGCATTTATTGCGCCGAGTTGCAACAGTTTATTGATTCAAGCAAAACAAAAAACAACACAACAGTTTTAAAAAAATATTCAAAAATTATTAGAAATATTACGAATTTTTAAGCTTTTATTTTTATTTATTTTCTAAATTTCTCTCACAGTTTCTGCTTATTTTGCCATTAAACACTACACAGCTAATTGATAAACAGTAAACAAACAAAACAAAATAATAATATAATATTATTAAAACGATTGTCAATAATTGAAATCGAAATAAACAAACCAAAAAAAGTAAATTTATAGCAACACTTTTGTGTGCATTTGCGAAAATAATTTCGACATTGCGATTATTTCAAGAAATCGTGGCTGAAACAGCAACAAAGCCA
Source organism: Lucilia sericata (assembly GCF_015586225.1). Lineage (NCBI taxonomy): Eukaryota > Metazoa > Arthropoda > Insecta > Diptera > Calliphoridae > Lucilia > Lucilia sericata. Next base: position 160,216 of record NW_023994566.1, read on the forward strand.
ACAACAATTGATGTAAGTAGAAAACAATATTATAAAATAAATATTCATTTTGAATTTTCAAAAATTGTTTTCTTTTAAGTTGAATCATTACAGTTTAATTTCATTTTAATTTTCCTTTAATTGTTCCTTAATTTTTGTTCTTTTATTATTTATTTTACTTTTTTATGTTGTTTGTTTAAATCATTTTCATTTTGTTATATTTAATATTTGTTGTTATTAAACACGTTCAACGTTATGATGAAAATAGTTATAACAAAATTTAGTAAATAAAAATAATCTTTAAAATGTTAAGATTTGAAAGTCAAAAGCATTAAACAATTTTCGAAACAAGCAAATCAAGTACAAAATTCGCAAAAAGAAACTAACACAGAATTTAAAATTGTGTCGCTATTCTTTAAAATTATTCCAAAATATTACCAGATTCTTGTTATACTAAAACAGATTTGTTTTGACGAACACGATTGTTCTTTATAGTTCATCAAATGATTGTATCCCCCAAAGCATCGCTTCTGAACTAAAATTGCCAGTTTGCGTTCTTAAATCGATATAACTAATGATACAATTGATGTGCCCTTGTGTAGCTTCCACATTTTGCTTGTGGCCGATAGAAGAGATTTATTTAATTGTGTATATGTACGAGGTAGGGGTAATGTATATAATGGCGCCACTTTACGGTCTTAACTACAGATATATGGCACGCAAATGTCTGGCTGCTCAGTCTCAGGCGACACAACGAGTTAAAGTTCTAGGAAATTGCGCAATCCTGATCTTAATTGTTGTAATATAGTTCTTGAATTCCAAAATCGCAGTTGGCCCTAATGTTAGACTCTGTCGAATCTCTAGACACTTAATGCAACGTTGTTTGAGTACCTGCAATTGTCAATTGATGTACGTCGATCCGAATAATAACTTGAATGTCGGAAAGATATAAAAATCGAAACCAATGGACCATTGCAAAACCTACCAATGGCCATTCCCATCTGCTGTAGATGATTTGCAATCTATACTCTCTAATCTGCAAAATAGCTTTTTAATAAACTTCTAACGGATTTCCTTACCATGAAAATTCGTCCATTTCCTTCGTTGCATTCAGTACTCTGAATCTTCACTGTAGCCTCCAGCCGTTAACACCCCTATTAGATTCCTTAGACCACATCTATCCAGTCCCATGAGTTTGCTTTTGCTAATATGTTATTTGTGGTTAGTTTTATCTGGAAATCTATCAGAGACCATTCTCTCCCTTCCATTTAGGTCAACATTTGTCCGCTAAAACCAAGGTCTTCTCAATTTTTAACCCACTCTTAAAACTTCTATGGTCTAAAATTATACTTTCTGATCGATGACAGCTGCTTGCAGATGATTTTTTATATATTCTTGGACTATGAATAATGTTGAAAATAACCCCATCAGACTCTCTTAATGGCCTCCGAGAGAGATCCGGTTGGAAGTTTACAGGCCCTTTTCATCACCATTGAGGTCGTAGTGCAATTAAAAGACTTAAGTGTTTTGATCTTTGGTGCAACACTCTGCTCCTTCTCTCTTGAAAAACAGCGGGGTGCTTTCGTCATCTTAATACTCCTTTGAGTTGACCTGCAGTTTCCCAAGTGAGACTCCTCTCTTAAAATATTCATTCGAACTTTACTACGTCCTGTCAATGTTTACTAAGAATATGTCTCTTCCTTATATTGAACGATAAGGGTTCTATCTTCTGCGATCTTATCCAGATCTTTATAATATTTCTTAATCTTGGTCATTGCCTTTACCTCCTTTATATCTTGGTATCTCTCCACTACAATCTACCGAACAAGTTGTGGACAGTGTCAGATCATTCCAATCTACGATTGACACTTAATCATCTAGTTTCGCAGATTTCTTAAACGTAATCCCTGAGATGTCTTTATCAACCTCTCTTTGTAACCTTCTGTTTGAAGTCCTTTAAAAGATCCATCATAAAGCATGTTAGAGATTCAGTCCAGTTCTTTAGACTTAGCTTCAAGGTTTTCCATATACATAGGTGTGATGTCATGCTTCACGTCAGAGAGTAGAACAAACTTCTGATTGACAATTCCACAAGACCATTTACATTTAGGTCTGTCAGTACTAGCCCTTCATCCATTATATCCGATTTCCACGTTTTATCCAACTCCTTTTTTCCAATCGTGTTTGTTCCTAACTATGTCTAAGTATGGACTGTTCGCCCTAGACACTGATAGGCTAGCCATTTAGACTCTCAACACTGCTTCCAAGCACCTTGAAGGTAAAGCTTTTAATACACAAAAAGCGAACCTCGATTGGCTGATACGTATTATCTACACAGAGGGAAAAAGAAATATACACGCCTGGTACCAAACTGACACCAAACTTTTTCAATAACATCCGTTGTCAAAGTACATACATACGTATGACAACAATCCGTTGCCAATAGTGATCTTACCACGTTTGTTAGCATTTAGACAACGGATGTGTATAAAATTTAAATTTCGACAACGAATTGTTGCAATGTTGACAATGTTGCGTTGTAAACATTACATAGTGTTGTCGTACGTATGTATATACTTTGACAACGGATGTTATTGAAAAACATTATCTTGACAAGATAAGTAACATTTAGTTGGACACATCTCTATAACAATGATTACCTAGGAATAAAGACAACAAAACGGCGTTTAAGCACAGGATACCATAAACCCGATGTGTACGTAAGACCTCGCATGATAAACTGCAAATCTAATTCCCTTCTAGACTCATGCATCCACTGACTCCTTTAACCAATTGTCATATTTTCCAACGAAAAACCTGATTCAAGTTTTCCAATCCATGCCATACATTCCACGACAATGACCAAAGATTGTAAACTCAGCAACACAGACATTACAAGTCTTGCTACTACAGCAAGAGTCGAACATTGACTCTTTGTTGAATTGCTCGGTATAAAGTGTTGTAGATGAGTTTACAATTCTATTTAAAAGAAAACTGTGGGATTCAATAATATAAACTTATCAATTGCAGGTGCTAAAAGTTAATATTAAATTTATTTATTTATAATTTTTCCCCCTCCTCATTTGTTAAATAAAAATTAACTTTTATTTTTATTTAATAACAAACACAACCATATCATATACACACACCCTAATACCCCCCACTTCATAAGTACCAAAGTAAATTAAAATACATTTTAAAGTTTTCACAAATATTCCAGCCAATGCCTTCTGCAGTAAGTGGTTCCGGTGGACACGGCTCAGCCGGTCATAACTCGAGTATACCCAGTAACGAGGAGTGCGGCATACGTGATGTGTGGAAACATAATTTGGAAGAAGAATTTCGTACCATACGAAAAGTGGTGCAAAAATATCACTATGTAGCAATGGATACGGAATTTCCCGGTGTTGTAGCACGTCCGGTGGGTGAATTTCGTTCAACAGCCGATTATCATTATCAGCTATTGCGTTGCAATGTAGACTTGTTGCGCATCATACAATTGGGTTTGACATTTATGGATGATGAGGGTAAAACACCACCCGGCTATAGTACTTGGCAATTTAATTTTAAATTCAATTTGAGGTATGTTGTGGCTAGGTTATTAATATGTTATTAGTTTTAATACGAATTTTTCTTTTTTTTTTTTTTTGTTTGCAGTGAAGACATGTATGCCCAGGACTCAATTGATTTGCTGACCAATTCTGGCATACAATTTCGCAAACATGAAGATGATGGCATTGATCCTTTAGATTTTGCCGAACTTTTAATGTCATCTGGCATTGTTTTGATGGATAATATTAAATGGCTTTGCTTTCATTCTGGCTATGATTTCGGTTATTTGCTTAAGCTTTTAACCGATCAAAATCTACCAGCTGATGAGAGTGAATTTTTCGATTTACTGCACATTTATTTTCCCAATATATATGACATTAAATATCTAATGAAATCATGCAAAAATCTAAAGGGTGGTCTACAAGAGGTGGCCGATCAATTGGAGTTGCGACGTGTGGGACCACAGCATCAGGCGGGTTCCGATGCCCTGCTAACCGGCATGGCCTTCTTCAAAATGCGTGAGGTACTGAATGATAATAATATTAATATAGGAACCACATCCACATTTTTAGATTATGCCGTTGAGTTTAACAACAATAACATTTAATAATCGAATAATCGAAAGTGAAAATAAGGTTACAAATCATATTTCTCATCATGTATAGAGTTGTTCTAAACTCACTAGTCAAGGGTCATCTTAACTAAACATACGTTAAACTTACCTACTAACAAATGTTGTAATTAATATTTCACATCTAAACGATAATTGTTTACACTAACGCAACATATTACTTACTCCTTTCACATACATTCGCTTATTAGTTTTTAAGGACATTAATTTACTGTTTTTTCTCTCTATCTTTCTATACAATACTTTTTTTTGCAGGCCTACAAATATCAAATATTTGTAATATTTCAATATTATTGAAATGTATAGATGGGATATCTTAAGTCCCATTCGAAATGGTTCATTTTATTTTTAATTAATAATTTTCATTTAATAGTTTCAACTATTTTTCAATATGTATACGACTTTATGGACTTTAATCTTGTGGTCGTTAAATTGCTATGAGCAAAACAACAAATCTGGACTAAATATTTAATATTTTAGTTTGTTATTTATTGTTTAAAAGGTAAATACTTACCGTAACATGTTTTTTATAAACTCGATTACATGAAAACTATTTTGAACCCCTTTTTTCAGTTAAGATAATTAAAATTATCTTTATTTCTTTATACAATATTATTTCTACTTTAAATATTTCCCTGTTGAAATCTCAAAACGATCTCTTCTACCTCAAACAAGGTTTTATGTTAAACAAAAATCTAAACCACAAAACTTATTAACTTATATTACTTAACTGAATTGCATTAAACTGAACTTTAACTATATTATATAATTTGTAGTTTTTAAGTTGTTTTTTTTTTTTTTGTTTTTGAACCAAACTATATTACAACAAAATGTTAATTTTCTTTTATTATTTCCACAAAATTTGCTTCTATGTATGAATTGTTAATGAAGTTATTTTTTATTGTTTTCTTTCTCTGAATATTATTTTCTTACCACAAAAAAATAATTGGTTTTGTTATCAAATATAAATTTGAATTAAAAAAAATGATTTTGTTGATTAAAACAAAATTTAAAACAAAAAAAACTCATTGGTTTTTCATTTGTTATGTAATTTCTTTTTTCCCCAAACCATTTCCACATGCTCTATATGAACTTGTTCATTTAAGCCAATGAAACTTCATTAACATATTCCTTCATATAACAAGCTAATTTGTTAATAATTCTTTTATTCCCCATAATTAATAACTTCAAATTAATTGCAACTCATTGGTTAAATAATGAACAAGTTCATATTTTGCTTATATTGAATCTTTCAGTTTCAATTTTGTAAGTATACGTTACATAAATTATTTATTTAAACCATAACTTTCAAAGTAAATAACTCTTAGTTATCATTAATTAAATTTATATATACATGATAAACTACTAAACTAGGCTTTCTTAAAATAGACAAAAATTCAAATAATTGTTGAAAAGTTTCCCAAAAAAAACTTTAATTAAAAACAAAGAATATATATCGCACAGAATAAAACGTTTGAAATTGGATTGATTTTGTTTTCATGATATGACGTTTTTATATTGAAATTCTAATTTTAAATAAACCAGGAATATATATATCGGAAAAGGTTTCATTAATTTAAAATATAATGAACAAAAGTTTAAATTTTAATTCATATTTTCGATAATTTTTAAAATATCTATCTATCGCAATCAATAGGTTAGGTTTCTTAACTTGGGACCATACGATCCTTTTATAACAGAAATATAATAGCAGCCTGACTTGTAATAAGATAAGGAGTGAAGGATGACAAAGATAGAGAAATACAGAGGAGATAATAAAGTAGCGACTAGTAACCTTTAATAAGATAAAACAACAAATATTAGGAGTACTATATCCCTGAATAGAAAGACTTTATAATCAAACCCAATTTAACAAACCAAAGGTGTGTTCTTATCGAACAATAGATAGATCTGTTGAGGCCCAGCATACGTCTCATAAAGTCTCTGTTAAAATAGTGTTCCTCCCGCTTGCTACGCTTGAGGTCATTCACATTATTATGAAAGACGCTTAAGAAGATTGACAGGTATCAAAACTTGACGTACTGTCAATCAACTTAATGATCATGACAGCTTTTGTGAACAACAACAGCGTCAGCAGCCTTAAACTAAACCAAACAAATGACAGCAAATGAAATTTGTTTAAGATCAGATAGATCATAAAAATATGAACTTCTCAGAATACAGAATACCTAAAGATTCCAGAGTTAGACAATAAAATAGAAGATGATTTACGGAAATTATTATATAGAAGATCAGATGCGTTTTTCACAATTTCCAGATCTACAATTATCATTAATAACCGATAATGGACAGTTTAGCTGAAATCTGCGAAGACCTAGTAGTAGATTTGACAAACTAAATAATGCATTAAATTGTTGGATATATCACAGAAATAAGCCCTTGCCAGTATCTGTAAACTTACAATTTCCAGAGCAGACATAGAAGATAGCTACCATCACTTCCTCATCTTCAATAATAACAAGTCATTATATGGCAAACCAATGCGTCTAGCATACTTTTCACATCTATATTGACATGTAATGACTTATAATAGACAGCTAACTGAGATCTAAGAAGAATTAATGACAATGAACAGGATTTTAGTAGGGTAATAACCGGACACTGGTTAATTGGAGCCTTTAGGGGTCGGTAACACACAGGATTTTTGCAGGTTGTATGAGGACGAAGAGGAACTGGAGACATTAGGGCATATTTTATGCCACTGTCCCAAAATACAGAGTCTGAGACTGAAATGGCTAGGTAAAGGATTCCACGATGAACTAGGAGATGTAGCAAAGGTGAAACCTAGGCGACATTATGGGCTTCATTAGGGGAATATTTTGGATTTTCAGATAACAGACAATTAAGAATTTCCCTTCCATGACCACTTTCATTCTTTGTTATCTTTTTGGAGGGAACTCTCACTCTTCTCTCTTTTCTTGTGTCTTTTAATTTCTCCTTGTTCTTTATTAAAGGGATTCACAATGGACCTTTGGGTCTTCGAGTGGATGTATACATTGGCATACAACCCTTTTAAACTAAACTAAACTAATGAAAATGGTTATTGCAATAGTTATCCCTTGTGACCATTCAGAGATTTAATAGCAGCATGGCTATCAGTAAGAGTTCTAATATCCCAATCAGTTGCCCTTTTAAACGCTTATATTTCAGCACGCAGAATACTACAAACATCATTAAGTCTAAAAGAGATTTTAATCCAAAATTCTTCCATGAATATGCCACCAACAACACCATCGGTATAAACATGTAGACAATCGAAAACTAGGGAAAAAGAAAACTACATTGAGATAAGAAACCGTAAATTTCTATTGATAAATGGTTCCGCCATGTAATAATCAATAATATAAGGATTAGGAAGAGTTTCAACTATCCTTTCAAGAACCTATGGAACAGAAGTCCTTAATCTAATAGCACAACACATAGCCAGTTGCATGGGTAATAGGTCCACTTGTAGTTAAGCACATTTAGAATAGTTTTCAAAGCTCCGATAATGAGAAAATCTCAAAAATCTTTTCAAGAAGTAATCCATTTGAGGCCTTTTATAGTGAGTTCCTCCAGACAACTACGTCTTACAACATAATTAGTTACAACATAATTACGTTATTCACACTTCTACGAACATATAAACCATCAGGACTTTTAAAGATATTGAGAAAAGATTCGTACTCCATAATAACATCCTATCTAGGACAAAACCTTCTAAAACCTGAGACGCGTTGAATTCGAATATGACCTCAGACTGTCTACAACACATCGGGGATTTGAGATATCGTATCCTGAAATTTGAAAAAAATGCAATTTTTGGTGCTTTTTGAGACGTTATAACAGCGCCAATTATGAATCAGACTTTATGTCATCTAGGCTAGGCTAAAGGCTCAACATCTGACATATCTTCTTTCATTTTCATGATATCTAGATTCGGATTCAGCTCACTCCTTTAGAAAAGTATACTTTGCTCTCTGGGTTAAAAATTTGTCGGCCTGTGTAATACAATTTAAATTTTTATTCAAAATCTTAATAAAAAGGTGTTAATACTAAATGTTTCAGCAATTTAGATATAAACAAATAAATTTCATATTTTTTGGTTGATTTTAGGTACCGAGCGAAAAAGTATTTTCGTAAATAACATAATGTTGGCCTTTCGTGTACAGGTACATGTAATGTACATGTTACCATAATGTTAGTTAGAATAGTGATGATGTGGGTTTGTGTGACCTTTGGCAATTATACATTTTAGAATAACTTTGCTTAACCTTTTTGACCTCAACGTTACTAGGGGATAGAAAATAATGTATTAGAACAAAATATCATAAAATGTTGCAGAAATGAAACAACAATTACTTGTTTGATTACATTAGAAGGAATTATAATCATCCATAGAACTAGTTATTTTGCCATTGAAATCTTATAACAGAAAATAGCCACTTCAAACAAAAATCACAGAGAAAAGTGTGATAAATGCGAACAAAATTCGACATCGAACAAGAAATCTAGTATATTTTAGCTTAATTTGGATATTGAAATTCGGCCGATGGTTTCAGATCCGTTTGACTGCATAAAGACTTGAAAGAACTACCTCCGAAGGTGACAATTTCAAACCAAATCATTTGATCTCAACGGCAAAGTTGAACGTGCCCAGTTTATAATCAATATAATAAACAAGAAATTGTTTAAAATCGAATAACAATCAATAACCCAAGTATGCTAGACAATGGCATATTAATTCGGTATCGAATAGGTTTGGAAATAGTGTAAAACATGGAATTTTTTACGATATTCCATGAAGCTGGATAGTTTTGTTTATTTATTATGTTGTTTATTTCCAATTATACTAAAAATATTCCATTGAAATAAAAATCAACATACAACTCGAAAGAAGTTCATAAAGGGCACGGACTGCGTTAATCCGATTTTGAACTTTAGAAATGCTTACACCAGCGCGAGAACCTGATGTAATGGGGCATAATCCGATGCAGCTCTTTCCCTAATAAACGTATACTCTGGAACAATACTGTATAATCAAAGATCTATGAACACACAGGGTTGTCTCAGAATTTAAATTACATCCGCAAAACGGACAAGTTAGTTTGAAAGGAGGATGTATATACATCAAGACAAGATGTGAAAATGAACTATCTTTTATTCTAACTAGAAAGTTATGACCTAAATTGGGTAGACAACGAACGGCATAACTTCTAAAACTAACTAGTTCCTGGACAACATGATTGCAATCATACATTCCCCGACAGCCGGTTCTACGTACCAGAATGACCCGAATTATACGGCCAAGGGCTGTCAACCCCAGCAACAAGAACAATTGCAATCATAACACTTCTAGTATCCATGCAGAAATACTTGCAATAGCCCGTAATGACTTCTGCAGAAGTTGCTACAGTGAGAAAGAAGACTACCTCTTATATCACTGTCCCATATTACAGAATATTTGTTCTTAGACCATGGGACAACGATTCTTTGAAGACTTTTCCGGACATTAGGCTAGATCATCTCAACGCCTATAATAGGTTATGTATGTACTTGGCTTAGAAGAAGTCATTCGTGATTTGACCATAAGCGAGATTTTTGGACTCTGCAGTTGTTGATATTAAAATGATTTTCTATATGAGGGATTATATGACGACTAGGGCCAATTATGGACAGATTCTTACGAAATGTGGTATATAGATTTTGGTTTATAAGCTTGTTTGATGATAAATTTTATCACTCTACTTGTATTTCTAAGCCAGTTATGATCGATAAAGTCATTTTCTTAAGGGGACTTTATATGAACCAATTTTCGGAACAGACGGACAGACATGGCTAGATCGCCTAGATTAGATTCTAATGACCAGAATATATAACATTTAAAACGTAACGAATTAGTAAAATTAGCTGAACTTTAGAAAAGGTATTAATGCAATATATTTCAGCGCAATTCAGAATCTAAATCAAAATCTTATGACATAAAAATAGTAAAATAACCTATTGATGATATTTTTATTATAACAAAAATCGCCAATTTGTTGTTAATATAATTTTTGTTTAATAAATCTTCTATATAAAACTTTTCTTTATAGATGTTCTTTGAGGATAATATTGATAATGCCAAATATTGTGGACATTTATATGGTTTGGGTACCTCATTCATAGTAAATGGTGCTAATTTCCACGAGAGCAATGGTGAGAATGCAAACGCAACGTGATTCATAATTGAAATAGAACGTACGCAAAATATATTTGCCAACAATCCAACAACATGAAACAGAACAATATAAAATAATTAACAAATAACAACCACAACAACTGCGTTAATAAAAAAAGAAGAGTTAAAAACAGCAACACAGCACATTAAGAACAAACATCAAGCAAATATAATAAAAACAATTAAGAAAAAAAAATATTTTAAAAGCAGCAAAAAACAAACTTAATTTCGTTAAACAAAATTATCTAACTTAATAAAAAAACAACAGCTTCAACAATATATAGCATGCATGTCTTCAAAAACAATCTATGTTTGTAGAAAAAAACAAAAATAAAATTTAAACTTAAAAAAATATAAAAAAAAAAATCGTAAAATAAAAATATTTAACAAAAAAATTGTAAAACCTTTAAAAAAAAAGAGTATAATATTAAAGTAGTTGAAACATTAAGAAAAAAACACAAAAACATCTACACACTTTTAAATATCTAAATTATAACAACAACAAAAACTAATAATTAAATGTGTTTCTTTAATTTTTGATAAAAACAACAACAACAATTGATTAATTATTAAGTAAGCAAAGCATTATAATAATTACAACAACAATAAAAAAATATATATACTAAAAATACCACAATTATTTTAAATTTATATTAAAAAAAAAAGAAAATATTTGCAGTTTTATTTACAATCTTTTTTTTAGGGTTTGGTTGGGGTTTTACAAAGTAATTATTTTCTTTCATTCCAATTACTTTTTAAATATTTAAATTCTTTTACCATTCTCCTGGTATTTTATTATTATACATTGATGCTATAGCGGGATCTTCAGTTTCGTATATGATCAATACCTCTCGAAACTTATCGAGCAGTTGTAATAGCTGGGAACGTCTCAAGTTTTCAAAATACATAATTTCCTCTAAATGATGTTCACTTTTAAAGTAACCAGCCTGATAAAGTTTAACCATTAATGATAAATCATCAAGATTTGCTGAGGCTGGTATACGTCTTATGGCAGGTCGATCGGATTCCTCAAAAACTTGTATAAGTTCTTTGATTTTTTCCTCATCTTCAATGGATGCTATACTATCACAATTATCAGTACTTAAGGAAGCTGTCATGCTGGAAAAGATATTAAAATGATGAGTTTGATAGTGAGTGAAGTTATAGCGAAAAATGATTTCGTAAGTTATAAGAGTTTTTTAAGGTTGATCTAAACAAGGAGGTTAAGGCAAGGCTAGGGACGCAATAATCTCTTGACTTTTATCGATGTTTTCATCAAGGGATAAGCTAAAGAATTTGCTCGGGATGGTCCATTCCCTCTCTACACGGTCTCAGACAGAATGATATTGTCGCCCACCCATTACTCTTGTGAGTACAAACTGGCTTGTATACGGTTTGACTGTGGCCTATAGTTCTATCTAGAGGAAATTAACTTAAGGTTGATACAGCTGTTGCTGGGTGACACGGATTGTGCTAGATCGTATATCAAATTGTCGTGGGTACACATCCACATGTCTAAATCGTCTAACTCTCAAAAGAACGATGGATTGGACAGTGCGGAGACGGTATTGCACCAATGACAAAGACTTTCAAGGTGACCAAAACTGCAGGTATGGTAAAGTAGCCTAATAAACAACCAGATAACTCGTGGTCTTCGTAAGGACATCATTAAGGGAGGACATTCTGCAATGAGGAGTCTTCTAACCGGTGATGTAGAAATACAGTTGGTATTCATAAAGGTCCCCGTAAGGAGATACTTAAGAGAAACAGATCTGGGTATGATTAACCCTCTTCATCCAACAAGATGGTTAAGAAAACGGTCAACCTGAATGAATGTCTACAGGTGGCTGTCATCGATTGGAATGGGAGGATCGGCACCATTCTATGGCAGCCAATTTAAGGTAGATCATTGACGAAATCGCCGCCTTAAGTGGCAATATGGAGGATGTATTCTTCTTGGACTTGTTAAGTTATACAAATGACTTTAATCCAGTGACAAGGATTGATAACAGCTAAAATCTTTCGAACTGCCATTTAGTTCAATAGTGACCTTATATAGCAAGAATTCCAGGCATCTGTACTTACATCATAACGGCAGTATTGGAGAAGTAGAATGGTAGATTCCTTAATGATTAATACAGGTCAGTAACATAAATCAAGAAAACACATAAAATGCCGAGATCCGAAGAAAAGTAAATTTCTAATAAATGGTCAATGAAACACTGGATTTCATAGATCTTGGTCAGTTCCAAAATGCAAACCATATAGGATATTATAATGTAAATGGTATATATTGAAGAAATTTATAACATATAGTCAATTATAAAACTGTTAGGATATGGTACTATATGTACTTGGTATAGATTAGAGAACTCTTTTCCCGGAAGAAATCCTCTGCCTTAATCATACATGGTATCAACTGAAAAAAGCTTTCCATGTAAGAAATACTATAATCATATCAAGAGAAACCTTGACATATCCTAAAACATAAACTGTATATGGCCAGATCTGACCAGAACTTGATCCAACTTATAAAGCTTAAAAACTTTCGTGAGAACAAAATTTCTTCAAACTTACCTAAAATTCGATTTATGACTTGAAGAAGGCTGGGCGGCAATATTATCCGATGTTGTGGAACCGCCACCGGAAAATCGGTCCTCCGTTATGGAACGTCGACTAGTATGTGGTACAGGTAATGGTTGACTAGACATACTCAACAATGAACCTGCTCCTCTAATAAAAAAGTAATAAAGAGATTTTTTTTTAAATACAAACATAAACAATATATACATTAGGGTGTCAACTTTAGATATTTTACTTCTATCTCATGAATACTATACACTATTAATTCTTAATTCAGGATGTATGACACTCTATTGTAAATATCTCTCATATCATGATAAAGAATTAAATCATCAACACACAAATAATACATACAAATCATCATCACTGACATTACTACTGCGTCCTGGTAATATTATATCATCTTGACCCAAAATAGAACCAGCTAAATCCATTAATGAAGCCGATTCTAACTCACAACCACCGTCATCGTCGTCATCACTATCCAAATCGGTCAAATCACTCGGCATAAATTGTACATAAGTATGCAATTGCATAAGTAAATGATGTTGCAGCATCCACAAAACCATTTGTGCCAGAATACCCTGGCGGGCAGACTGTTGCAGGGGGGTGGTTAAATGACCAATCGAAGTGGGCAAAGAAAAATCAGAGATTACTTCAAATAATGACATGCCAGGAAATCGTACGGAGAATTTTTCCACCAAATGAGATTTTGTGTGCAGGGGTGCATCTGGTGCAATAACATAAACATTTGTTTCACATAAAGGATAAATGATTGTGGCCTTGGCCCAATAAACTAAATGGGAGACCAATTTATTAACATGTTCTATGCTAAGATCCGCTTCAGATGCCATACTTTGTAAACTCATTAGGGGAGTATATACTTCTATAAGTTGCAATAGCATTCTAGCCCCAGCTGGAGGAACACAATCCAAAAGTTCTGCAAAATCCACTAGTAGTAACATGCCATGGTAGGGTTTTAAAGACTTTAAACAGTGATCGATTGTTTCCGGATCCACCATGCTGCCTTTTTTATGCAACTGATGTGCCTTAGCCGGTAAACAAAAGCTCAAGGTGAGATTTTGATTAATAGTGCTATTCAGCAAGCCCGTTGTGCACAAATCATGATAAATGGATTTTAACGATTGCGCTAAACTACATCTTTCAGATATCAAATCGAAAGCTTTCTCTAAAGGCTGCTGTTTCGAGGAAACTTCATCGTGTGTACGTGCCATCAGAACAGTCTCTTCGGTAAGATAACCTACCCTCTGCTCCTCTACTTTGAGGGCTAATCCAAGACGTTTACTTAAATCATAATAGCATTTCACTATGGAATAACTTGCCTGGGCATGTAAAGCAAACACAATATTGACCAGCATTTGATGAGGCTGTGATTTTTGTGTATTTTGGTTATTTTGTGCTGGCATTAAAATTTGTGGTGTACACATTAGTGTTTGATTATTAGTGGAAGCACTCAAGTTAGTAAGCTGGCTTGAACGATGCTCTTTTTTGGACACTAAAGTCGGGTGACTAACAAAACGTACATCATTAACTTTAAGCTCAAATTTTTGATTGCACAATTGTGGTTTAACAGCAAACAAAGGAGCCAGTACTTCATCAGCAAAACCATATAACTGTCCAGCTTTGGTGACAGCAATATTATTACCACTATTAGGAGCAGCTGGTTGCAGTAGATCATCGGAATTTTGTAGAGCGAAACGACTGCGCTTCTTGTGAATCAAGTCATTTCCCGTTTTGGAACCGGTACTCACTATGCTGCTACTACTATCCACATGTGGAACAATAGGTGGAGCAACCGGCACAGCTAGTGATGATTTTTCTCCATTTTGCAATTGATAGGGATAACGATACAACAGTCTATCTCCTTTACTATCCAAATAAACAAGAATTATTGCCATAGGATTTACTTCCATTATGGCAAAGAATAATTATGGACATTAAGAAAATCAAATCAAAGTTCTACAATATCACTACAAAAGAAAAAGAAAATATTTTTTTTTATTTAGAGCAGCTGTTTTGTGTTGATAAATTAAAACATAGTGTTGGTAAGCGAACGAATTTTCTAATGAATGAATTTTTACAGAGTTGCAATTCAAAAAGTTCATTTTATAATTAATTTTTCATTTTAAGGATAAGTTGTATAAATCGAAATATTTTGAAGTCATACATAAAGGGAATTTTGAACGGACTTAAATTTCTAAATTTTTCGCTTAATTAAAAAAAATGATACACGTTAAGAGAAAAGAAAGTGTTTAAGTCATAAAAATTAACCTCATAGAAACTTAGACTTTGGGGTCAAAATTCATCAAAATATAGCATTTCGACTTTATCAAACATATTTTGAAAAAGAGCCATATATTTGCGATATGAAATCAAAGGCTTTCTCTAAAGGCTGCTGTTTAGGTTATTGAGTTATAATTTTTAATTTATCAGCTATTTATATTGAAAACGACCTTAATTTTGTATTTATTTTTATTCGGTTGAAATTCTTGCAATAACTAACAAATAACGCAACGATCACAAAAATTATTTTTTGGGGCATAGCGCTTTTTTCCATACAAATTGGCATTTTTTGAAGTCGTAGAATGCGCTTGTAAAAATAGATTTTATTTTATTTTGAGACCGTTTATTTTTATGCTCACATTCTTAGGTACTCATTCTCTCAACAGCATTACCATAAATTCAAAAAATTTTCATACATTTTATAAACAAAACCATGTAAATAGGCAACAAAAAATAAGAACAAAAAAAAATAAATAGAAATATGAGAGAATTTGTAGTTACTGCCGTAGCTTTAATTATGGGTCTATGTCGTTTTGACAACGCTTTTGCTTGAAGTTACATTCGTGTTCTGTTTCATCATTCATATCGAAACTCGCAATTATGTAATTTTATATAAACTTTGATATCTTGAAATTAAAATCCCACTAAGAACGAAATGAAGTCAATTCATAAATGTATGAATTTTGCCAAAATACACTATATCGGAGTATTGGCCATCTTTAATACATAGTTAGTTAGTTAGTTAGTTAGGTAGTTAGTTAGTTAGTTAGTTAGTTAGTTAGTTAGTTAGTTAGTTAGTTAGTTAGTTAGTTAGTTAGTTAGTTAGTTAGTTAGTTAGTTTGTTAGTTAGTTAGTTAGTTAGTTAGTTAGTTAGTTAGTTAGTAGTTAGTTAGTTAGTTAGTTAGTTAGTTAGTTAGTTAGTTAGTTAGTTAGTTAGTTAGTTAGTTAGTTAGTTAGTTAGTTAGTTAGTTAGTTAGTTAGTTAGTTAGTTAGTTAGTTAGTTAGTTAGTTAGTTAGTTAGTTAGTTAGTTAGTTAGTTAGTTAGTTAGTTAGTAGTTAGTTAGTTAGTTAGTTAGTTAGTTAGTTAGTTAGTTAGTTAGTTAGTTAGTTAGTTAGTTAGTTAGTTAGTTAGTTAGTTAGTTAGTTAGTTAGTTAGTTAGTTAGTTAGTTAGTTAGTTAGTTAGTTAGTTAGTTAGTTAGTTAGTTAGTTAGTTAGTTAGTTAGTTAGTTAGTTAGTTAGTTAGTTAGTTAGTTAGTTAGTTAGTTAGTTAGTTAGTTAGTTAGTTAGTTAGTTAGTTAGTTAGTTAGTTAGTTAGTTAGTTAGTTAGTTAGTTAGTTAGTTAGTTAGTTAGTTAGTAGTTAGTTAGTTAGTTAGTTAGTTAGTTAGTTAGTTAGTTAGTTAGTTAGTTAGTTAGTTAGTTAGTTAGTTAGTTAGTTAGTTAGTTAGTTAGTTAGTTAGTTAGTTAGTTAGTTAGTTAGTTAGTTAGTTAGTTAGTTAGTTAGTTAGTTAGTAGTTCGTTAGTTAGTTAGTTAGTTCGTTAGTTAGTTAGTTAGTTAGTTCGTTTAGTTAGGTAGTTAGTTAGTTAGTATTTAGTTCGTTAGTTAGTTAGTTAGTTAGTCGTTCGTTAGTTAGTTAGTTAGTTAGTTAGTTAGTTAGTGAAAATCTTTTATTTTTTTAACTACTCCTTTCGATAAAGTTGTCTTTATTTGTTTAACAGTAAATTAACAAATACAGCTAGTGGTAAGCTTGGCACTCCCAAAAAATGCAGCTCTACAAGTTAATTGGATTTAAACGCCAAAACCTAACGACGAATAGGCAGGCGAAGAGAAATATGCAAAATTAACGATGAAAGCAACAGCAAAAGAAAAAAACAAACTCAACGAAGAGCCGCCATTTATTGAATTTTGCAGTCTTCGAATGAACGTACGTGAAAAACTTGTACACACATTTTGCTCCAAAAATGGAAAAAATGTAAGTGAATAAAAAAACTATTAAAACCACAAAAAAATAAATGAATTTTAAACAAATTAAACGAAAAGAAATAATAAAAACAAAGTGAAAAAAATATTTAACAAAAAAACTTACAAAAAATAAAAAAAACTACAAAATGTAAGTCGATGTGATAGTGTGTGTATGTTGTTGGTTGATAAAGAAGTACAAAATTATTTTAAAAAGGTGTTGTGCAAAGAAGAAAAATAATATAATAATACAAAGTATTTTACGGATGGGGCACAGGAAAGGGGGGGCGGTCGAGCGACTCTAATAATTATAGTGTTTTATAGAAATGAAATCAAATATATGTAATATATACAGGCATACATACTATATATATACATATATAAATTTGTGTATATTTTTTAATACATATAGAAATGAGGATGAGAAGAAATGACAGATTTTTGTTTTAAACATTTTGATTATTGGTTGTTGTTCGGTGTTGGTTCTATAAAGTGTAATTGAAATGACAAAATATTTTTGTATGTACGTGGGCATTTTTATTAAATCTATTATATATTGTTTTGTCGTCTGCTGAATGTACAAAAACCAATTGCAAATTTAGTGCATTTTCCTCTACTTCTACCCGATGAGGGAGCAGATTAAAACGACGACGTCAAATGCATAAAAATTAGAAAGTTTTCTTCTAAAAACTAGAATTAATAATATATTAGTACACGTTAATATTTTCGTCTTACACTTGCACACATTCAATTCAATCAAGCCCTGAAAAATTCTATATAAAAAATCTTGATATTTCTGTGTATATACTCAATTACATACGAATAGGTACATGTACGTACCTACATTCGTACATATATGATATATGTATTTACATTTAAATATTTTGTGTTTGTTGTAAAAAACAGAAAATATAAAAAAACGCGAAGGGGGGGAGGGGCATACACAAGGATAGACATCAGCAGCAGCAGACCATAAGAGATGGCTGCTTCGCTCGTTAGTTGGGTTGATGGCTGTCCTAGGTGAATTTATTAAAAAAATGTTTAAGAGGAAAAACGAATACGAATAAAATATCAAAGCAAAAAATTGAAAATTTTCAATTTTATTTTGTTTTTGTTTTCATTCTACTTTTTTATACTTCTATTACTGCTTCTTCTTTCAAACACTTTTATCGATATGGCAACACGCTGCAGATTTAAACCACCAAAGGGAATGTGAAAAGTTAGGTTAAAATACAACTCTGGCTGTCAAAAAGTAGTGTGTATGCAGTAGAAAAAGAAGACGACATGAGAGAAAAAAGGAAACTACTATACAACACTACCACTTCCACCAAATAGATCTGTGTGGAGTACATTATTATTTTATTATACCTTTGTCGCGCCAACAATTTTTTCTTCCTCATTAAATAAATAATAATTAAATTTTCTAGTGAATTCAATGGAAAAAATTAAGAAAAAACATAAGCTAACTTTAAAAAAGTGAAAGGATTAATTTTGTGTGAAGAGGAGTTCCATGTATATAGTTTTCAAAAACTGAAAAACTATTTGAAAGCAAGTGACAAGTGAAGAAGAAATACATACAAAAATAAAAAAATAAAATATTAATTGTTCGCAATTACGTCTTAAGTTGTAACAGAATTGAGTGTGTGTGAAAAATATTTAACTAATAACACGTTAGCAAATAAAATTTGCTAAAAAATTTAAACAAATGGCTTAAAATAACAACATTATCAAAACAAACAAAAATGGTAAGTTTTTACACTTATTCTTAACTCTTCTCGCAGATTTTGCAGTAATTTCTGGCGAATATAGGTTAAAAATCATAATTGTTAAATAAGTTTAGTTGTAAATTAATGCTAAATTAAGAGAAATTTAAGAATTAACAATTTCCTTTAATATTTCCGTAAGTTTAATATAATTTAAATGTTCTTATATGTAATTTTCCTTTTTTTTCCCAATTTGACTTGTCAAAGTTCAGGCCGCCATATTGAATAAAAATATATATGCTTCTTCTTCTTCCCAATATTCACTTTAAAGAATCCTTAATTTATACAGAATTTCTTTAAAAATATTAAATAATTTTTATATAAATGACAATTATAAAGTTCAACTATACTTGGAGATAAATTTTTTATGAAATATTTTAATATTTCTTTAACAAAATTAACTTTTAAATACAAAATTTTGCGAAATATTTTTTTACTACGTTTTAAATCATCGAGTAGCCATTTTTTCTATATTTGTCTCTTTCCATCTAACGAAATTTTCATTGCGCTTAAATTAGTTGTCTCTTTCTTAAACTTATTGGTCAACATGCCTTTTATTTGATTCGTAAAAATGGCGTCTTTCATGAATATGTACAATATGTAAATGTATGTGAAACGCGTGTCTGGCGATTTTGCTTAACAAATTCCATACCGTTTGATAGAGTTTTATAAACTATATAAATTTAAATAAATTTATAATATACCGTTAATATAATATTAATATAATTTTATTTGATATTTTGTTCCTTATCGATTTTTTTCTTTTAGTAAAGTATGGCAACATTAGATTTTTTCTTTCTGTTTTCTTTTACCTCTACATTTGTAAAATACATTCATGCATACATATTAATTAACGTGTTTACTGTTTTTGGTGACTTGCGCAGTGTTGTATTTTTGCAAATTTTATTCAATTTTTATTCTTTTTTCAATCAAAATAACAGAAAATTATATTTTAATTGAAAAACTGATAAAAATAGATACATATGTATATAGTATCTAATATAATGTCATGAGTCATAAGAATAATACATCAAAATATTGCATTTTTTCTAAAATATATAATATTGAGGTTATTTTTAGCAGGTTTTCTTTAAATTTTTGTTGTTGTATTTAAAATAAATATGTAGTGTTTTTTTATTATATATAATTAAGGTTATTTATAATTAAAAAAGTTTTCTACCAAATACTTGGTATATTCTTCTCTTGTTTTAATATAAAATTTTATTTTCTATTTTTCTTTGTTTCCTCTATGATTAAGTTTGTCTGTCGCACAAATCTCTATTTTGTGTTTATATACATACGTATAATATGCAGAAAAAAGCTTCACACTGATAATATAGCTGTTTCGTTTTAACCTGTAAAAAAGTTGGGCTTTTGCTTAAATTTTCATTTATTTCATTAGTATAGTTTTCTCTTTCTATGCTTTAAAAGAAGAATAGAATATAAGCTTAGCGATTATTATGTGTTAGTACTTCTTCTTATTATTTTTTTATATTTTCTTTTGAATCGAAAGCAAAAGTTGTAAAACTGGTTACTTTTTCTTTGTGTGTATGTGCTTTGATTATTTTTTCTTTGCTTTGCTTTTCATTTTGTTCTTTCCTATGTGTTTGTTCGTTCGTTCGTTCTTTTTATGTCTCCTCGTTTATGAGTTGCCAATCCTATAAATGTTAAATCAAGAAGCTTGCCATTTTGCTGGTGCAATTTTTTTTGCATTTATTTTTTTTTTATTATATGCATTCATGTACGTACAGTATATATGGATGTTACGTTTTTCTGTATGTGTAGTATATAGTATGTACCTTAGAGTAGATTTTTTTCTCGACTTTCGATATTTTTCAACTAACGAGTGGATTATGTTAGCGTTAGATATTTTATATACCTAACTAGTACAGGTTTAATAAAGTCTTATACGATTAGACCTTATCGCCGTTAATTACTTAAATTTGTCGTTCATATGCTAGAGGTTTCTTTTACATCATTGATTTTTTTAGACTAAATTTATAGAAGGTTCTATTTACTAGGATCCATAGATTAAAATCTTTAAATTAACCAAACAAATAATATATTGACCCACCTCACAGGAGGGGTATGTCAATTTCCGATTAATAATCAAACCATGAAGCTTGTAAAAAGCAGTCTCGTATGTGTAATAATAGACTTCCTCATAAAAACATTGAAAACGTAGAGAAAAGACTCAATCCTCTCCTTTCGATCTCATAATAGATTCTACAATGTTGATTAAAAGTGAGATATAATCTAGTACCTAGCTACATTTGTATGGCCAAGTATTTTGTGTAGACTTGTTATGGTTTGATAATTTGTGTGAGAAGATATGGTAGCAGGATTTCAGATTGTACAGACAACTAAATTTCCTTTAAAATATGTAACGTTTTCTTTAGAATTTGATTATATTACTAGTAGTTATTTCAAATTATTGCTCTAAAATTGAGAATCTAAATAGAAAGTCCTTAAAGTGATGGGATTTGATATCCAAAACTCGTAAAAGATTTTACATGTCTTAAATAAAAGTAATGGAAAATAAATCATATAAAAGTATAATTTGTATTGAATACGGGAAAAATTGTATTACATAGTACCACTACTAGTTCTAGATATGTATATGATTATAGTCTGTACTAGTTCTTATATTTGATAATTTAAAGCTAATTCTGTGGAAGCGTTATACAGTAGATCCTCCATCTATGAATCTGTTATGTTACGAGTTCCTTTATAGAAAAGCTTTAAAAAACGTTCCCTTTATTTAAAACAGTTGTGGAATAGGTTTATTTTTCAGCCATTTCTGGTTTGGAATTTTATTGAGAAATAGTTGGCAGCATTAATACCTACTTATCACAGAATGGGTTTCTAAAATGTTTGTCACATTACTAGTTCCAGTGTTTGCAACTGCTAATTATCATATTAATCAAAAAAGTAATATAATCTAAAGTAAATATTTTTGCTGTTTTGGAGTACTAGTCTAAACTTTGCAGTGTTGCCATACACAACAATAAATAATGTCAGTATTTGCTATCAAAACAATGGATATTTTTATAAAACAAGAAGATGACAGCTGTGAGAGTAAAATAAAAATAAACCGAAAAAACTTAAGAAAAAAAATTTATTTATAACAAAAATATTACAATTGACCAAAATTATATATAAATAATAAAAAAAAACTATTTAATTTATTTTTGTGTTTGTTGTTGTATCAGCAATGACATCTTGGCATTTCCTATTTAAGTTAAATCCACCTTCATTGGTCTCCTAAACCAGTAAACTAATTAATCAAAAACAACTGAAAATTTCTTACAACAGTGGTTTTCGATCATAAACGTTAAGTAAATTTAAGAATTTGTCCCAGTCTTCCAATACTGCTGGGTATTTTTACACAAATATCACTAATAAACAACAATCAATGATATAAAAAACATGAACAAATAAGCTGAACAGCAATAAGAAACAGCAAAATTCAACTCTGTAAACTAAACTATTAGTACAATCAATATACAATAATACCGCATTCCATAGTAAAATACAAGAGAAAATAGTTGTGTAGTATAAATAATAAAAAAAAAATAATAAACCACTAAAAACCAAGTGGTGGCAACAATTATCTATTTATTTATCTATATACTGTAAACATTTGCAGTTACTAAAAAATATAAAATTTCAACATTAGAGGCTAATATTCTTTAATTTGTATGAATTTATAAATTTGTATTTTTGTTTAATTAATTATATACGTATTTCTTTTACAAATGACATTTCTTTTGCAAATGTTTGAGTGATTTCTTTTAATACATAAAACCCGGCAACCACATTTTGTATAAACAAATAGACTTTTTGATGCTTGACGTATTTTATATACATTCATGTACTACTACCCTACCTCACTAAACAAAAACAAAAAGATCAAGAACTAGAAATTGCAAAACAAAAGAGTAAAAATAAAATTATATATTTTTGTATACATTAGGGGCATAACCAAAAAGGGGACTCCTCACGTGGTAGCCTTCAATTTGTGTAGGTTTGTTATAATTTCTTATGCCTTTTACCATATTTTTAAAATCAAAATAAAAGTTATGCCCCTAATGAACACTACATTAATTTATATTGTATTTAGACCTGCCCATTAGAAACAATTTTTAAAGCAATCACACATGGCAATAATTCGCTCATAAAAGTGTGTCCAATATTTTTAGCAATCATTTGAAGATCTTTACTATAGCAAGTATTTAAAAAGAGAATAGTTTTAAATACTGTAAAAAATATAATCGATGCTTTATCTTTCTGTCACTCTCCCAACCTTGAGGGCCTATTTTTCTAAATGTGTTTTATTAAAAAAAGCAAATAAAAGTATTTGTTATTGTTTTCGATATAACAGTCTGTACAATTTTGAATTCTAAATTACTGTTTGCAAATTTGACAACTAATCCATTAAAAAAAATTATTAATATTAATTAATGAATAGAGAATAAAATTAACTTTTTGAAATTTGCTTTTAATTTGTTTGATGGCGCAATGTTGCAGAACATTCTATATATTTGATTTTCATTTAAAGAAATTTATAATTCACAATACTATATATCAGTATTATAGTACATATTTATATATTTATTTTGTTTTTTTTTATTATAATTATATTACCTGCATATGAAGAGTTGTGATTTTTTTACTATAAGCAAATAGATGTTTTTTATAAACATTTACAAATATGTACATACAACTATAGTTTTTTAATACTTTTTTTTGCATTTGTTTTTAGTAAACTAGGCTGCACCCTGTTTTTCATTTGTGTTAAAACTTTTATACTCTATACACATTTTGTATTGGCTGACATTTGTTTAATTGCGTCTAATTTATTTACGATTTTGAATATTTTTTTTTTTTGCATTTGATGTAACTACAGTTTTGTAGTGGAATATTAATTGATTACAACATTTTCAGAATTTATTGAAAAATAAGGATTAATGAATTTATCATAATAAATATTTAATTTTTGGGTTTACTATATAAATAAGTTTTTTTTTTTTAAATTACGACAATTGGCTGGTCATAATATAAATTGTTCTTCTATTAGTTTTGTCATTATCCTGCTAATCTGAATATTGTCGTTACATTCCAATCAGTTTTATTTTCAATTGTATGTATGTATTTTTATAATTTTAAGTGTTTAGAAAATCTTTTTTTAAATATTCTTATCATATTTTTATAATATTAACTGACCTAAGGCAAAGAAAACCTTGAAGCAAAATTAAATTAATAGAAAAGCTCTTAAAAAGTGTTTTAATACTTTAAGACTTTTCTACAATTCATTATTTTAAAGATATTTATAAGAAAATATTTATTATTTTCATGATTTGAAAATATTTTTAATGCAACTTGAGTTTGGATTTGGAAGTACTCCCTGAATTGATAATATTGATTGAGCAAGTACATACTTCCTTAGCATCTAACTCTACTTTGTTTAGAACTTAGGCGTTTTAAGAGCTATTTTTCGGGTTAACAATTAGCGACGAAAATGAAAATTCATCTAAGAATGTTGTTTTTGAGTACTAGATTAATTAATTTTGTTTGTTAGATTAATCTGTTAAAGAAGGCAGATTAAACTTTGTCAAAAAATTAAGAGTTGAAGCTTTAAATTATCAATTTTTTAGTTTAAATTCAAAATTTTCTATAATTTTTCTATTTTTATATTACACTCACAGTTGTCTTCTTCTTATTTATAAAACATTCATTATTTTGATAGCAATTGTAAACATTTTCTGTCATTTAAGTTTGACAATACTGTACTCAAAAACATCATATTGGATTAATATTAGATTAAATTTATTTTTAGAATAACTAATCTAATTATTAATTCAAGTTTAGTATTCGACACAAAAACCCGCCCTAAGTTAATAAAAGTTCCATATGAGAAAAGATATACTATCGAAAATAGTTTTTCTTTTAAATATACATACATAATTTAAAACATTGATTTTTTTTACTTACTTTTGTTATAAGAACAATTTCACTCAAATTGAAAAGAAAAATAATTACACAAAAACAAAATGTAAACATTCTTTCAGAACAAAAGGTGATATTAACAACTATTATATGAGTGACGCAAATGCAAAACTTTTACTGACATTTTACCCAGACATTTTATTATCAAGATATAGTATTAGGCTAACAATATTTACATGTATAAAAATAAAAAAAAACCTGCGTTCTTCATGTGGATGTGCAGTCGTCTCTCTATGTTAGTATTTTGTAAACAATCAATAAATGACATGACCACCTTAAACTGTGCAAGAGAACCAACAGTACAAACTGTAAGTACAATATACACTATAAATATGAAAAAAGGATAAGAAACTTACAAGGTTGGTCTGTATGGTGGGGCTGTTATTGAAAAATATTAACAACAAAAAAGGAAGGAAAAAAGTCAACGTTGTGAAGCTAATAGCTAGAGGAGTAAATAACTAACTAGAAAAATAGTTAGTTTCTTAGAAATATGAATAGAAAAATAAACTTAGTAGACTAGAAATTATATATAAATATAGTAAATTTGTTTGTTTATAAGTATATCTAGATTATATAACACAAAAATAAAATAAACTAGTAAAATTGGTAAATTATTTATGTTTTTTATATATATTTTTTTCATTATTTTTATAAAATTAGTTATAAATTAACAAATTAGTATGTAAACATGTTTTAAAATATAAATACCATACAAATAACCCTTAAAGTTCAAAATAATTTAAATTTAAATTAACTATATAACTGCCCTCGCCGCCGATATGTAGATTTATAAAATCATAACAACAATAAAATGGCAGAAAATAAGGTGGTATTTTATTACAACTACTTAAGCAAAAATAGATTTATTTCACTTTTTACTTTATTATTTGCTTTGCTGCAGCTTAGCAAGTACTAACTACTAGTATTGTGTATTGTTGTCTGCATTACACTTTGTTGCGGTGCAACTGCAATGAAAAGCAATGTATTGTTATTGTAATTGCAATTTGCAATTGTATTTGTATTAAATGATATGATTATATATTTAATAGAAATGTAGGCAAATTTGTGTATTTTTTTTTATAAAAAAAATCACGTATACAGTTTTTTTTTTTTTTTGTATAAAATACCACCATAACATAAATGAAATAGACGACGTTCAACTGAAAATATTATTATTGTTGCAGTGTTGTTTGTTATTTGCTGCTGCTGCCGTTGAATAGATGACGAGTGCCAAGGCAAAATTAGTGCATTCACTTTTTGGGTGCTACGAACTATAAGACCAAACTGCCGACCGTACGACCAACCAACCGACCGACCGATCAAAAGACCCAACTATTCAAACAATCAAACAACTAAACAATCCAAGACAGAGCAAGCAGACTCTAGTGTCGCTATGAAATATTGAAAAAAAAACTGTATTTTACGTATACAAAGAGGGATACAGAAGAAAATTGCAAAAGAAAGAATAATAAATAAATGCAAACAAGAAAAATTATCATAGAGTAAAATAAAAATTTAACAAAATAATACATACAACGACAAAAATAAAATAGTTTTCGTATTAGAATGCAAAGGAAATATGAAGATAAGTTTAAAAAATTTGTGATTTAAATTGAGCGGATATCAATTCTTGTAGTATATTTGCAAGGCGATTGGCATATATGCGAAAAAGCTAAGACTTCATTTGCAAAAAGTTATATCATTTTAAAAGTAAATTTTTAGAGTTTTAGTAGCGATAAAATTTTTGTAGTATATTTGCAAGGGCTAGCAAATTTGTCAAATAGTTTAAGCTTTAAATTAAAATTAATCATCGAAAGTTGTTTTTTTGAGTACTTGATTTGTTAATTTTGTTTGCTAGTTTAAGCAGCCAAAGAAGGTGGATTAAACTTGGACAAGAACGAGGGAGAGAATAGTTGATGCAAAACATATATACAATTTTTAAGAAAATAAACATTAAATTAATTTATTTTTAATTTACTATACAAATATTGAGACCTTAACTCCCATTTTCACAATGTATAGTTATTTTTTAACTTTAAAATATATTGACAGTTCTCATACAAAAATTGTTTTAACTTGAAGAATAACTACCAGTTAAACGATAACTGGAGGTGGCGAAATTGGGGGTAGATCATCAAATTTTTGGTTTTAATTTAGTTTTTCTAAAACTGTTCAATTTATTTACATATTACACTCAAAGCTGTCTTCTTCTTTTTTATAAAACATTCATTGTTTTGATAGCAAATAGTGACATTTTCTGTTGTTTGGTATGGCAATATTGAAATTGTACAAAACAGCATGAAAAGTTGTACTTTTTGATTCGCATTGTACCAAATCTTCATATTTTTTCTTGCTAATTTATAAAACTACGAAGAAAACTGTCTCTTTCATATTAAAACTGTCAGTAAACTAATCAATATATTAACTATTTTATTTATTACCTTGATTATTAAATGATCCCATCAAATAGTATTTACTCCATCCGTAACAGATTTTAAAATGGACCAGTTTTAAAACAATATTCATATGTATTAGCCCATAGACTAGATAGTCTATAAACTAGACAATAGACTAGTCTTTAGACTAGACAATCGACTTTTACATTTTTTAGTAAGAATGTTTATAAATCCCCTATTTATAAAAACAGAATGTATATTTTGACTAGTATAAAAACCCGGTCTTTTCATTACACCAAATTTGAGGCATTTTCTTTGGCATCGGGGGTATATAGTGTTGTCTAAGTAAACTTTGTAAATATGCCAAAATACATATTGCAAATCAAAAGAAGAAAATTAAAAGAATATCGAGCACAAAATAAAATTTGCAAAAAAAAAAAAAGAAAATAAAATAATTGAAACTATTCACACTACTAACGTACAATCTAGAAAAACAGAAAAATAAACAGCAAAAAGTGCAATCTCTGTGTATCTATCTATTGGTTGCAACAACGATGAAAAGAATAAAACAACTACATGTATATGCGAATTTATCAACCCAGTCATCATTGTTACGTCCCCCACTCAATGTCCCGCCGTTAAACAATTCACGTTTGCCAAGAGAGCTTAACGTTTGTATTTTTTTTACATCAATAATAAGAAAAAAGAAGAAAAACGTATATAAACAAAGTACAGAAAAACATCAATACGTTATAAAAAATGTAAAAAAATGCATTATACTTAATTTTTTTACTATATTATATTTGTGTACATTTCATTTCTAACGTTTGGGAGATTAATAGACGAGAATATTCTTTTATTCTAATAAAAAAAAAAAGAAATACTACTCTCTTATTGGTTGAGTTTTCTTTTTTTTTATATTTGGGAGAGAACTTTATTTCTGTCAAACAAATAGTTTATTAAAGAATTTTCGAAATTATTGACCACAAAACAAGGTAAAATTAAAAACAAACAAAATGGCATATACAAATTGGGAATAGAGACAAGTAAATGAATGTAAAAAACAAATAATATTCTTTTCAATACAAAATTAAATTACCATGAAAAATTGTCAATATAGAATGATGGCGTTTATATTTAGTACAACAAAAAAGTACATTTTTTTTCTATTTTGTAGACGCAGTGGATCTTAAATTTTATGACAATAAAAGACAAATATATGATTTAACCCTATACCAGTTAGCGCTAATGTTTGCTTAGAAATATTGTTCAAAACATCCATTGATTAAGTAAGAAGCTTGCAAACAAAATCTAAAAAAATCATCTCAATGAAGTATTTCCTTTGCAACGTGTAACTATTTATTTGCTTATATGGGTTTTATATATTAATTGCATAGAGAAGTGGAATCATTATTGATTTTAGCAACTGAAATCAAATTAAAAACGATTATTCATAATAAGTTTATAATTAGATAATTAGAACGACAAATGTTTATGACGCAGATGTTGTACATCTGTAATGTGAATGTAATAATTTTAGAAAAACTATATATATTTCTGTTACAAAAATAAAGAAAATATTATTGGCGAATAATTTTAACAAGATTTGTTTTGGCTTTTTCGGATTATATCTTAGTATGGTTTAATTTGGAAAGAGAATTAGTGAAAATAATAAAGATATTCCTTTTTATCTTTTACCAAATAATATAGTTAAAAATTGAGTCTGTCGGGAACCGGAGTTATTAACAGATTATAATTCACTTTTCGACATTTTTACATTTCCCATATACATTTCATGTGCCTTGAGATGAGTTGACAATCTTTGGTGGATTCAGAATAGAGTCGTTTCGGAGCGAAGATCTAATAGTCGTTGAAACGTGTGTTTTTGTTATTTTATTTCAACGGTGGCCTTAAATTATAATAAGAAAATATTTAATTATTTGTGTTAGACTCTGTGATTGGTTGTAAACAGAAGTGGTGTTTTTGTATTTCGGAATGTTTCAAAGATTAGAAAGCTTTGGGTACTTGATTAAAGTGCTTGGACTGGCAGAATCATGTAAAAAAATGCCATGGTAGTGGCACAACTGACAATTTCTACCTAGAATTAGCATTCTAGGGTTGATTTAGATATTAACTTGGAAATTAATAGTTATCAATAGAAAGATTAATTTTCCAAACCCATTAGTTCTTCATTGTATAACTTTTGGCAATATTATGTTAAACATTTTGAAATCTATCCCATTGCCTCTGAACCTTTCCTAGAACATTTTTTTGTCTTGTTACAAAGATTTTTTTTAAATTTTGAATGAATATTTCCTTAATTTATTATAAAATTTGCAATGGAAATTGTAAACAGGAAAACCAAAAGTAGAAAACATTTGTACATTATGCCAAGGTATGTTAAACATTTTGAAATCTACTAATTATAATAACTGTCAATCCTAATAAAAGTAAAATTGATTAAACATCTTGGTCACACATTGGTAATATTTTAAGTATTTTTTTTTTGTAATTTTTTCTTTTCTGCAATTACACAGACTTGTCAGAGTTGTATTTGGTAAAATTATTTGTTTCTTTCCCTACTTGTATATGCTTCTTCTTGTTCCACTTGCAAAATACCTTTTGGTTCTTTTTTGTTGATTTTCTGTTTAGTATTCCTAGATTCTGTTAGTGTCTGAAGCTTAACCACCAATTCTTTCATTCACTTGATTCTTACTCTCCCTCTCTCTCTTTCTCTCGAGCTTTGTACTTTTACTTCTATTCTATTTGTTTTCTTATATTACATTTTTTTGTTTTTGTATTGAGTATGCGCTTTTTATTTGAAATAAAAAGAAAATAGCAAATCATACAATGCACGAACTAAATGTAAAGAAAAATTGTAAATCAAGTACATACAGATATTTTTTTGTGTAGTTACATATTGATTGAAGTTCCCGAGAAAAAAATAAAAAAAATAATATACAAGAAAAAAATAATTAAAAGATTAATATTTTTCAAAAGTAAAAAATATTTCCATATATTGTGTAAACTTTTAAAAGTAATAATTTTTCGATCATTTTATTAATTCTTTTGGCAATTCTTGTTTTTTTTCTTCTTCTTGTATGCAGAACTTTTGGTTAGTATTGAAAATTGCAATAAAAATTGTATATAATATGGCGGCGGCATCAACCAAAAAATTTGTTAACTTATACGTCGTACAAGTATCTTGTATCTACTCTAACTCTGCTACAGGGACTTTTATATAGTCACAAGAGTCAGTTAGTCTTTTGTATGTTCCTGTAGTTTGGTATTTATATTTGTTGTTGTTGTTTTTTCCATTCGTTTTTTTTGGTACTTACACTATTCATTCGTTGGTACAATCTACTATATGGAAGATGTTGGTAGTTGTTTCGCTCGGTTGGGTTGTTTGTTATGTAATCTCTGAAATTTGGCATTTTTTTGTTTTTATTATATGTTCCACCTTCTCCTTTGAAATGTATATGTTTTTTTACGAGTTTGTTTTGTGCAAAAATTATCTGATTATTTCTTTGTTATTTGTGTTTTTTAAAAACTTGGATTGTCAATAAATTGCTTTATTTTTAATCTTGTTTTTTTATTTCTTCTTTTATTACAATATAGGTACTTGTTTTATTTATGTTTTGTTTTTAACAATTGTTCATTTATTGTTGTCTTCTTGTTTTTTACTTATATATTAAATACCTGGAATCAATAAATTTTTATGTATGTTCTTTTTTACAATATTATAATAGTTTCTTTCAATACTCTATATCGAGTGACTATATCCATAACACTCTATCTTAGATTTTCACGAAAATTAGAAAAAAAAGCCCACAGCTGTAATACAAATTTTAGAGTAAACAAATTAACTTTGGCGCTTTTATTTGAATTTTTTCTTATATCTTTAATTTAATGATTCAATGAAAATATTTGGACAGTTATCGTGATTCAAATCTGAATCGATTCGCTATATCGTTTAATTTTTAAGCCATTATCTATAGCTTTCAAACGACATTAAATTTTTTGTAAAGGAAGTTGTGTTCGCTTTGTTACAACGGCTCGAATGTGGTACAAAAGAACTTAACGTTTCAAGAGAAAAATTGGGATATTTTTTTCAGTTTTTCACATATCCGAAGTGAATATTTCTAAAAATCGTTAATATATCTTCAAAAATTAGAGATTAATATATAATTTTTTAATTCTTCCCTTGATAAAGTTTTCTTACACAGTTTTAATGTCATAAGATTAAGGTGAATAGTTTAAGATTTCAATATAACAATAAATATTGTATTAATTATTAATTTACATTTCACTCTCTTCTCTTTACAGTTTGTGATTAAAACAACGATATAAATCGAAATATATAATTAAAAATATAAAATTATTAGAAAAAAATTATATAAAAATAAAAGTAAAAAACGAAAATCAAAACATCTTCACGATAATTTTGAGTGAGAAAACGTTAAAGCAAACAACGATCGTGGAATCAACAAATAACAATAGCTGTTTTAAACGTTTCCAAAGGAAACCTAAGAAACGTAAACGGCCCTTAAACTATAACAAACGCCGCAATTATCGTTATTATTGTTATCGAAATAACACAATAAATATTATTAAATATAAAAATAATAAAGAAAATAAAAATTATAATAAAAATCGTAATATTAGTAGACGACAACAACTATTAAAAATTCTGAATACCAAAGTAATGTTGATTAATGTAATGGCTAATAATGTAATGTTGTCCAAGAATATTCAACGATCAAAACTTTTAATACATAATTTAAAAGCTCTAAATATCACGGACTATTGTTTTGAATTAAGCCCCCATGATTTTGGGGGCCCGCCACCACTTTATGTACAACAACATCAACTGGAGGAAACTAACGAAAAAACGACAATACAACAAAATATTGGCCGCCAACAAAATCAGAATAAGAAACAATTTAATACAATTGCAACAAATACTTCGATAACAATTACAAAAAATGATGATAACAGTTAAGTGATAATAAACAGCAAAAAAGAAACAAAAAAAAAAAAAAAAGAAAAACACAAACAGAAAAAAAAAACATGTTAACATTTTCGAATGAATGAACAAGAAGAAAAATTAATAACAAAATAACAGTTTTTCATTTAAAAAATTTATTGTAAAAAAAAAACAAAAAAAGAAAATAAATACCAAAATACTGTAAAGAGGATAGATAGAAAGCAAAAAAACCCAGCCTCAACTAGCAGTAGGTCGGTCACATTCTCCTCATCAGAAGATAAGTAAAGTGAGTAAAAACAAAAACAAAAAAAGTTTTGCTAGAATTTTGTTGTTTGTTACGTTTTATTTTCAAATTAAAACCTTTTTACTACAATTTTTGTTGAGTTTTTAATTTTTGTAAATAAATAAAAAACATTAAAAGAAAAACACTTACAAATCAGAATAACCAACCTCTGTCAGAAATAATACTTATTCTGGAGAAGTATTTTTTGATAAATCATATCAAAGAAAACTTCATAATCCAAAACTAATAAAAAATACAAAAAAAGACCAAGTTTAGGTAATTTTTCTTAAATAAATAATGCCCTTGCCATCTTCGGGTATAATTGTAGTTGAGAAACCATCTTCAGCATCTAGTACAATAATCAACAATTCCTCAACAACTATTAATACAGTTAATAATTCTTCACTTCATCCACCACAAGAACAGACCCAACAGGCACAACCAAAACAACAAACTCAAATACAATATTATGAATATTATGATGTTAATGAAAATCAACAGCAGCAACGACAACAGCAACAATATCATCATCAACAACAACAGCAGCAGCAGCAACAACATTCAACAATTGTGGTGGATGGTACAGTATACCATCATCAGCAACTACAACAGCACCAACAACAATTGCAATTAGGAGCAGGATCAGGCAGTGTAGTAATCGGGCGTAAAATTCATAATTCGTCCTCTACATCGTCCACATCCTCGACGTCTTCGTCTTCGTCCTCGTCTACGTCGTCGTCATCAACGACTTCGTTAAATAAACCAAATTTACACATACAAACCTTAAAAACCGTGCCCATGCCGCAAACTAAACAATATTCTCAACAGCAACAAATAATACAGCATACCTCTCATACAAACACCGCCACAGCCACCACCACAAATCCGCAACATCATCAGCATCAACATCATCTGCATCAACAACCGCAACATGTGCAGCAGATCAATTTGGCTGCTTCATCTATACAACATCATCAAACGCAACACCATCATAACCAACAGCAGCAGCAGCAACAACAACAGCCTACGCCGACGGCCCATATGATCCAAGTTTCTGAAGAATTTCTAGAACAAGCTGCCAACAATCACAACACAGGCAATATGATGATTTCCACCACAGGCGAGGTTATCAACCAACAGCAAATATTCAAAATTGTCAGCACTGATGGCACCACCGGTAACATGATCATTGATGCAACTAATCAAAATGCAAACACTACAACAACCACCTCTAAAGTTCTATTAAGTAATTTGACTGTATTGTCCAAACAGCAAACTACTGCACAGGGTCAAATTATTGCTAGCAGTCATCAACAGTCCCCAGCAGCAGGACAAACAATCAATTTTGTCAATGCCAAAAACTTGTATACAACTTCAGCGACTGGTGGTAGCATTGCTACGGGCGGTAAACAGCAAAAGTTTACAGTGGCCACAGCAAATGTGGGTAACTACAAGGGATCGACCCTCAAACAAACATCCTCAGTAGCTGGTACCCAATATTTGCAACAGACCAATGCTATGGGACAACAGAAAATCAATATGACTGCTGGTAATCGTAATATGCAAATGTTGACCACAACACGAGTACAAAGTGGAAATGCCAACTCAAATACCAACAGCAGCAATGTTGCTCTTTTAACGAATAATACAGCAACGGCACAAACAATGGTACTGCAACAACATCCTCAGAAATTTATTACCAACAACACGGTTGGAACTAAGACAACAACAACTGCTTTAGGTTCTGGTGGTGGCAATATTATTAAGAAGTCAACAACAACTGGAACATTACGTATGAATAACAGTAACAATACAACGGCTACTACGAAATTAATGAACAATTTGCAAACGACGCAAGGAGTCAAAACATTTATAACACAAACTCCCAGTCTACAGCAACAGCAAACGCAAAATATCAATCAATTGACTTTACAGCATCATACAACAAAGGGCAGTGGCGGCAAATCGAAATTTGTTAAACAGTATAATAATGCTATACTCAACAGCGCTGGCGCTGTAACAATAGCAACGTTACCACATCAACAGTCAAATAGCCAAAATAATTTGCAAATTCAACAGCAGCAGCAGCTACAACATCAACAGTTACAGCCACAAACCACCTATATAAATCATCATAAGAATAGCGGTGGCGGGGGATCGACGAAAATTAATAAGATCAATTCAAAGTATGCACAATCGGTAAATGTGGCAGCTCAATTACCGCCTGGTACTCAATTGCACCAAAAAAGTATTAATCAACAAACACAACAACAGCAGCAGCAACAATTTCAAACAGCTAGCAGCAATAGTAATATTAAATTTGTAAATGCTCAAGGTACCATTATACAACAACAGCAGCAGCCTCAGAAATTCAATAATAAACACCATCATCAGCAACAACAACAACAGCAGCAGCAACAATATCAAAATTTACAAAATTATGATATAGTAGATGGTAATCATCTTTATAGCCCAACAACGGCTAGTGCAGCTGTTGGTGCAACTTCTTCAACATCTACGTCAACTGGAACAACATCATTGACGCCTGCAACAGCAGCTTCAACTTCATCTTTATTAACTGATGATATAATGATGGTAAATGGTACACAAATGACAGATGAACTATCTGCTCGAATATTGCAAAGTATGTCCCAGAAATCATTCAGTAATCAGCGATATCAACAGCAACAACAGCAGCATGTTTTTCAAACAAAATCATCAACGACAACACCATCAGCAGCATCCTCACCATCGCTGAGTTCCAACAGTAATACTAACAACAATAATATGTTGCCACCTCCAACTTCATCTGCTCCACAAAATACCATTATGCAAACAAACAACAGCAACAATAATAATTCAAATATTTTATTATCCCCACGAGAATATACACTGTATCCAACGACAGCGGCAGCAGCAAATATTGCTGTAGTTCCCGCAAGTCATCATCAACAGCAGCAACAGTCTTCTCCTAATCATTACAGTAATGCGACTAACCCAACGGCGTTGGCGGCAACAGCTTCCTCAAATATAACGGCTGGTTCCTTTTCATCCAACAATTATATTACAGTTTCTAATAATAGTAATAGTATGACTACTATTACGCCACACACGACCGGCGGAACTTCAGCAGTTGCAAACAGTACGTTGACGAACAATTCAACGAGTGGCAGTTTAAGCGGTTCGGCAGTACGACAAGCTCAAAGTGCTCCTAATTCTCGTTCCCAGTCAATGGAACGTAAATTACATGAATCTTCAATGTCGCGCAAATCAACGGAGTATTATAAAGTCAAGTAAGTGCTTTTTTATTACATACATACTTATACATTTTTAAGTTGGAATCTTTAATATTTTTGAGTTAGCTCATCATGCTTGATCAATTTGAGTTCTTTAAATTTGGAATTAAAGAAAATCGTTAAAATCACTAGTTGATGAAAGTGTAGTATTTTATCATTTGAGAGAAGGTCTAGTCATTTTTAATTCGAGAGATTAAATGTTCTATTAAATGAACCAAATAAAGTAACAAATTCCTCAACTGTTTCATTATACAGCTTTACTAGAAATTGTTTTAAGGATAACAATTTCGAATAAAATTAATTGATTATAAAATGGATTCCAGAACTTTTGTGTAGAAAGTATTTCGGTTTTATAATCGGGCTCAGAGTCTGAAAGTTCTATTTCAGTTCAAGTTCAGTTCTAGTTCAGTTCTAGTTCAGTTCAAGTTCAGTTCAAGTTCAGTTCTAGTTCAGTTCTAGTTCAGTTCTAGTTCAGTTCTAGTTCAGTTCTAGTTCAGTTCTAGTTCAGTTCTAGTTCAGTTCTAGTTCAGTTCTAGTTCAGTTCTAGTTCAGTTCTAGTTCAGTTTTAGTTCAGTTCTAGTTCAGTTCTAGTTCAGTTCTAGTTCAGTTCTAGTTCAGTTCTAGTTCAGTTCTAGTTCAGTTCTAGTTCAGTTTTAGTTCAGTTCTAGTTCAGTTCTAGTTCAGTTCTAGTTCAGTTTTAGTTCAGTTCTAGTTCAGTTCTAGTTCAGTTCTAGTTCAGTTCTAGTTCAGTTTAGTTCAGTTCTAGTTCAGTTCTATTTCAGTTCTATTTCAGTTCTATTTCAGTTCTAGTTCAGTTCTAGTTCAGTTTTAGTTCAGTTTTAGTTCAGTTCTAGTTCAGTTCTAGTTCAGTTCTAGTTCAGTTTAGTTCAGTTCGAGTTCAGTTCTATTTCAGTTCTAGTTCAGTTCTAGTTCAGTTCTAGTTCAGTTCTAGTTCAGTTCTAGTTCAGTTCTAGTTCAGTTCTAGTTCAGTTCTAGTTCAGTTCTAGTTCAGTTCTAGTTCAGTTCTAGTTCAGTTCTAGTTCAGTTCTAGTTCTAGTTCAGTTCTAGTTCTAGTTCAGTTCTAGTTCTAGTTCAGTTCTAGTTCATAGTTCAGTTCTAGTTCAGTTCTAGTTCAGTTCTAGTTCAGTTCTAGTTCAGTTCTAGTTCAGTTCTAGTTCAGTTCTAGTTCAGTTCTAGTTCAGTTCTAGTTCAGTTCTAGTTCAGTTCTAGTTCAGTTCTAGTTCAGTTCTAGTTCAGTTCTAGTTCAGTTCTAGTTCAGTTCTAGTTCAGTTCTAGTTCAGTTCTAGTTCAGTTTCTAGTTCAGTTCTAGTTCAGTTCTAGTTCAGTTCTAGTTCAGTTCTAGTTCAGTTCTAGTTCAGTTCTAGTTCAGTTCTAGTTCAGTCTAGTTCAGTTCTAGTTCAGTTCTAGTTCAGTTCTAGTTCAGTTCTAGTTCAGTTCTAGTTCAGTTCTAGTTCAGTTCTAGTTCAGTTCTAGTTCAGTTCTAGTTCAGTTCTAGTTCAGTTCTAGTTCAGTTCTAGTTCAGTTCTAGTTCAGTTCTAGTTCAGTTCTAGTTCAGTTCTAGTTCAGTTCTAGTTCAGTTCTAGTTCAGTTCTAGTTCAGTTCTAGTTCAGTTCTAGTTCAGTTCTAGTTCAGTTCTAGTCAGTTCTAGTTCAGTTCTAGTTCAGTTCTAGTTCAGTTCTAGTTCAGTTCTAGTTCAGTTCTAGTTCAGTTCTAGTTCAGTTCTAGTTCAGTTCTAGTTCAGTTCTAGTTCAGTTCTAGTTCAGTTCTAGTTCAGTTCTAGTTCAGTTCTAGTTCAGTTCTAGTTCAGTTCTAGTTCAGTTCTAGTTCAGTTCTAGTTCAGTTCTAGTTCAGTTCAGTTCTAGTTCAGTTCTAGTTCAGTTATAGTTCAGTTCTAGTTCAGTTCTAGTTCAGTTCTAGTTCAGTTCTAGTTCAGTTCTAGTGCAGTTCTAGTTCAGTTCTAGTTCAGTTCTAGTTCAGTTCTAGTTCAGTTCTAGTTCAGTTCTTGTTCAGTTCTAGTTCAGTTCTAGTTCAGTTCTAGTTCAGTTCTAGTTCAGTTCTAGTTCTGTTCTAGTTCAGTTCTAGTTCAGTTCTAGTTCAGTTCTAGTTCAGTTCAAGTTCAGTTCTAGTTCAGTTCTAGTTCAGTTCTAGTTCAGTTCTAGTTCAGTTCTAGTTCAGTTCTAGTTCAGCTCTAGTTCAGTTCTAATTCAGTTCTAGTTCAGTTCTAGATCAGTTCTAGTTCAGTTCTAGTTCAGTTCTAGTTCAGTTCTAGTTCAGTTCTAGTTCAGTTCTAGTTCAGTTCTAGTTCAGTTCTAGTTCAGTTCTAGTTCAGTTCTAGTTCAGTTCTAGTTCAGTTCTAGTTCAGTTCTAGTTGTTCTAGTTCAGTTCTAGTTCAGTTCTAGTTCAGTTCTAGTTCAGTTCTAGTTCAGTTCTAGTTCAGTTCTAGTTCAGTTCTAGTTCAGTTCTAGTTCAGTTCTAGTTCAGTTCTAGTTCAGTTCTAGTTCAGTTCTAGTTCAGTTCTAGTTCAGTTCTAGTTTAGTTCTAGTTCAGTTCTAGTTCAGTTCTAGTTCTGTTCTAGATCTGTTTTAGTTCTGTTCTAGTTCAGTTCTATTTCAATGTTCGTTCTGTTCTAGTTCATAATAATTTATCAAAGGTTTATAACTGAATTTTTTCTGCAATTTTTTTATTAACTTTAGGTAACCGATATTTTATCATTTCACCCTTTTCTTAGTTTATTAACAGATTTTTAAACAATATTATTTGTAAATTTATTATTTTATTTTTTTATTTTATTTTTTTATTTAATTTATTTCTTCAAACTAAATATTTAATATCCTCTACCCCAATCCTTTCACCAAAACATAAAAAATTCAAACTTTCAAAATTGTTTTACTCATTTATGATCTGCATTATTGAAAAAACGAACAATGTAATGTCTATAGTATTAAAGATTATCACTCTGGTTGTGCATTTGTGGTACCAACAACGGCCACTATATATGCAACTAACAATAATACATCATCATCATCCCCTAGTGCAACATCACTAATCGATTTTATTATTCCTTTACCTTCATGTACCACTATAACAACTACCACTACCAACAATATAACAACTTGTACAACAACAACAAATTGTGCTACCATGACCACAATAATAACAAATTCTTCCTACAACCACAATCACAACCACCACCAAAACCTTAACCAAATCAATAACAATATTAGCAATCATAATTCCCTACGTGGCAGCAGCAGCAGTCATCACAGTAATTTAGTGACTACACCAGCCGCTGTGGCCCAAAGTAGCGGGAGCTTAGCTATGGCATCAGCTTCCGCTACGAATCTAATGGGAGGAGTAGGAGGAGTGGTGTCAACAGCAATGCCGCCTTCACCAATGCCACGACCACCATCTATACCACCAGCAGCTTTAATTATGGAACCTCAGGCTCAGGTGATACATTTGCAAGCTACTAAAACTTTACCGGGTGCTAATAATTCATCCAACGATGATGATGATGACATAATTGGTGAAGAAATAAGACCAGCTCCCGTGGAAACTGAAGATATACGTTTGCGCATCCTACATGCAGTTCTACTCGATCACACCTATGTTAATCCAATGCCTTTGGAGTTGCCTACTTCGTTTGCTATACAGTTGGCACCGGCATCAAATTCGAATGCTTCGTCATCAACTTCGGCAACATCATCAAGTGGTGTAACAGGCCATAGTCAGCAGTGGTCTTTGGGTGGTATAGGAGCTGTAGCTGCTACGGCCGCAGCTGGTGGTGTAGCTCAACAAAATTATGCACTTTATAGTACACAATGTAAGTAATTGCTGAGTTTTCAACGAATGAAATAGTATGTATTTAAAATGTTTTGTTTTTTTAATTGTTTGCAGTAACCCGCCTGCAGCAAGATGAAGACTCTTATTCAGCTATTAGTACTAGTTCCAGACTAGCTGTCGGTGATATAGATCCTGGCGAAGAAACGGAGACAGCTCCTGAAGCAGAACTTGAAGATGATTCAATTACACGCTGTATTTGTGATTTAACACACGATGATGGCTACATGATATGTTGTGATAAATGTTGGTAAGTACACTAAACTGTTTAACTATTTTTTATTTTTGATTCCTTTATTCGAGAGATGAATTTCCTTTATCTAATTTAACAATTTGTTTCCTTTAATTTTCTCCTTCTAGTGCTTGGCAACATGTTGACTGTATGGGTATCGATCGTCAGAATATACCCGACGAGTATTTGTGTGAATTATGTCAACCTCGTGATGTGGACAAAGTGCGCGCACGTTCTCTGCAGCTATTGAAACGTAAAGAACAACAACAGCAGCTTATGTTGACGGCTCAAGCACAAGCTGTCACCTCCGCTGGTACCATGGGAGCAGCTGGTTCTGCAAGTGGTGGTAGTGGTGCAGGTGGCGTAGCAAATCTTCTGCCCAACGATGTCTTAGGACCTCAACAACGTTTGGCGGGATCCACAGCGGCTGGTTTTAATCTTACCGGCAATACGGCAACTGATAATGCCGCCCTCCAATTATTTACGGCTGGTGGTACAAATCTAAAGAAAGGAGCCAAAATGTTGAAGAAAGTCAAGGATGGTGTTACTGGTAAAAGATCAAAGAAAGCCGAAAAGTTGGCCGCTGCTGCTGCCGCCGGTTTGACACCCACTGGTAAACCTGCGCGCAAAGAAACCAAAAAGAATACAAAACGCAAAAAAGCAGGTGCCCACGATGGTAGTGGTAGTACAGTTGGCATGACAGCAGCTGAAAAGCATGCTGCCAACTTAAGACAATGGATCGAAAACTATGAACTGGCGGTTACTAATCACTATTCGCCAGAGTTGAGAGCCCGTCTACACGCCATTACCAAGCAACCTTCTCTACTGCAAAGTATTCTGAATACAGAAAATCCCATACTAAAAGAGTTCAGCAATGGCAGCTTGGAGAATCGTGCCACAACTGTACCGCATGCCGGTGGTAAAATACTCATTAGTAACTTGGATATATCACCCAATTCTCCCATCTGTGAACTGAGGGGTAAATATATGCTCACCACCCAATACAAAACGCAAAACACATCAATGAATATGAATAGCCCGCCTCCGAATAACTATCATTTGGCTAGCTACAAGGCTCACAAAACTCCCGGCCCCTTTATATTTTTCTATCAGTTGCCAGGCACTGAGGTGACGTCCACGCAGCACTTAGTGCCGCAAACGACAACAACAACGACGTTAAACGCAGATGGAACTTATACCACCACTACGACCACGTTACCAGCTCAGCAAAGCCCGCCGCCAACTTTCCTCAAAGGTCCCGAAATTTGTGTTGACACCCGAACATATGGCAACGAAGCAAGATTTGTACGAAGGTCATGCCGTCCAAATGCCGAAATACAACATCTATTCGAAAAAGGTACCATCCATTTATTTATAGTGGCTTTGACAGACATCCGAGCCAGTACCGAAATAACCATACGTCATGAACCACACGATCTGTTGGCTGTTGATAATAAGAAATCATCCACAATGATCATACAGCCCACTAGTACGCCATGTGCTTGTGGTTTAACGAAGGATTGTATTTTTGGACCACCTTTGCCACAGCTGCCGCCGGCGGCCAAATCAAATGCCGGCCGTAAATCTCTGGCGCATGGTGGTGCAGGAACTGCAAATACCGGTAATTTAACAGCGAAACAGCGCAAAGCAAATCAACAGAATTTGAATCGTAACCGATCGATCTCATCCAGTGCCAGTGGTGACAGTAATATGGGCACCACAGCGACGACAACGACAAACACTGTAGCCATGGGCTTAAATAGTCCCAACAATGTGGGCAAGACTGCAGCTACAAATAAAATGGTCAATTGTAATACTCTAATGCCTCTAACAGCGTCCTGCAATAGTAACTTGAGTAATGCTTCATCCACATCCTCAACTTTAACTAGTATAATGCATGATTCTGGTGTATGTACGTCGTCATCATCGCCATCAGTATCGATACCATCACCAACACAACATATGCATTCACCCATACAGCAACAGCAGCAGCAGCAAGTTCAGCAACAACAACAGCAATTGTTGCATAACCCGCAGATGAGATCGACGACGACGTCAGTTCAATTATTGCCACAACAACAGCAACAGCAGTTGATGCAATCATTGCCTACACCATTAATGGTAACGACGCCTCCAGACATGCAGCAGCCGCATCATCCGCACCTCCACCAGCAGCAGCAACAACATCAGCAGACGCCGTTAGTATTACAACAACCTGCCATGATTATACAACAGCAGCCTCTAAGTGTAATAGCTCAAGCAACGACTTCCCATAACACTGGCCATGATGCTCTTACCGCAACTGAACAAACACCGCAAGCGCAAGCGGCGCTTTGCCTGCCAGCGCAACCGGCAACAGTGCAACCAGCGCCGCAGCCTCAAGCACAAACACAACCGCATCATATGCAGCAACAATTATTGTTGCAAGAACACAATCAAGTTCAAATGCAAGCGCCAGCATCTCAACATACCACCACTATGGTGGCGGCAGCATCTACTGGTCTATTGGAGACAGTATCGCCAGAAGCAACAATAGCCGCCGTTGCCTTACAGTCTCTAAATGCCTCACATTCTCCGAATGTAGCAGTAGCAGCTCCATCTCCAGTTCTCTGTGCAAATGTTGAGCCAACGCAACTGCAGCATCAACAATTTGTTATAGTACCAGCTGCGGATACAATAGCGGAACCACAACAAACTCTTCAGCAAAATCAAAGTTGTGAAAATTTGATGCCAAATACATCGGCCGCTTCTCCGTCTCTAACTTCATCTCCACAACAACAACAACAGCAGCAACCACAACACCACCAAACAAAATCTCCACAGAAAAACAATCATTCCCAACACAATAGTACGCATCCAGGCCGTAAAACTCCTGGCAAACAGGGCCGTACTACTAGTGTTTCTGAAGATAATGAACATCATAATGAAGACAATTCTGTAACATCAACACCAACCTCTGCTTCCACACCTAAAGAGAAACCGAAGTTATCTCGAGAAGATCGTAAAATGGAGGCCATTTTAAGAGCTATAGAAAAAATGGAACGCAATCAACAAAGAAAACAAGAGCAGAAACAAACCAAACGTCAAAATGCTGGCAGTAGTCATAATACAACTCCTACATCACCGAATAAATCTTTCGATTCGGTAGAAAACTCGGGAGGAACAAAACGTACCAACAATCACACTGGAACGGGAGGAAGGTCGAAGAAAAAACGTAAGGCAGGAAAGGGTGGCCAAGGTGGTGCCCATAATAACCAGCGCAAACGAAGACAGAGTCGCAAAGATAGTCAAGAATCGGTTGATGAGAGTAGTGCGCATGATCACGAGGCGGTTACATCCGAATCAGATGGCTGTACGGCCATGCACTCGCCTCCCATACAAACAATGGCCTCACAAAGACAGCAGCCACAGTGCTCCTCTCTACCTACAACCTCAAGTGCGGCGGCAAGTAGTGCTGTCGCCTCGACAAGGCCTCCGCCTTCCAATGAGGCAATAGCAAATAATGTAGATCAGGCAGCTGGGCTTCTTATGGCATTTGCTAATCCTACAATTTCTCCATCTCTGAATTCATCTTCCGCCTCCATACCAACAGCTGTAGAGCAGAATGTTCCACAATCGCCCATACGTTCAACTCAGTACGCGGAAGCAGCTGCTTCATCACCGCCCACTCCACCATCTCATGTTAGCAGTGCTTGCTTATTAATAGAAGCTGCCGTCGGTCCTTTAGAAACCAATTTAGATGGCCAACATGCAGAAATGCATAATTCAGAATTCAAGTATCCTCTGCAGGCGAAAACTAAAAAACATTTGATGAATAATTGGCTACATCAGGCGGAAGAAAATATGCCCGCCGATAATAATGGCACTCTGACGGAGCCAACACCACAATTACCACAAGCTCCCATGACTTCGGTGACATGCAGTGGCTTACCCAGCGTTTCCGCATCTGGTTTGGACTCATTACTTCAGGCTGCCATGAGTGATCTTAAACAATCACAAGACGAAACAGAACAGCCGCAAAATTTGAGTATTGCCGCACAGAAAGTTGAGGAATTTATACAACAAACGGAGGCATCTGCCGGAAGTGTGTCAACGCCGACAACAGTCAAACATTCCTATGAATACGATCAGCAGAGACAATATGCAAATATGCCCATACCGGCGGTAGATTTAACACTTAAAACGCCTTTAACAATAGGACCAATGCCGAATCCTCCTCCAACATCCGAAGTCTCTACTACTAACCGTAATTTTCATTTACCTTTACAAGTCAGTACATGCAGTAATAATTCCTCAGTTAAAAAACGTTGGCTGCGGCAAGCAATCAGTGAGGAAACCCACGAGGAGTTTCAAAATTCATTCTCTATGACTCCCTCACCCACTATTGCCGTAGTCAATAATAACTTTGTGCAAAACCAAACACAACAACAACCCCAACAGCCAGCCACTGCTAGCACTTCAGCTAGCTCAGTTACGAACGGTTTTACAACGCCACTGAAAAAGAGGCGTTTGTTGCTAACAGGCAAAGATGAAACGGAAGAAAATCTATCGCAAAGTTGTGGGGATTTAAGCGCGAATGCTACTCCATCTC
The DNA here is from genome assembly GCF_015586225.1 of Lucilia sericata. Taxonomy (NCBI): domain Eukaryota; kingdom Metazoa; phylum Arthropoda; class Insecta; order Diptera; family Calliphoridae; genus Lucilia; species Lucilia sericata. Next base: position 204,862 of record NW_023994566.1, read on the forward strand.
CACCACCTGCACCAGTACCAGCACAGCAACTGCAGCTTCCCAATCAAATGCAATTTTCTCCATTGAAAGAAGCTCAGCCTGTTTTGGAAGAATATGAACACAAAGATGGAACACAAGATCTTCCCTCTCAGGATATGCAAGAAGATGTTGATGTAGATGTAGAAAAATGTGAGATGAATGAAGCACAAATTCAACAGCCACCACATGAACATCCACTCCATCATGAGCCACAATATCCAAAAATAGAAATGGATCAAGAACAAGATGTTGATGTGACAACTTCACCTCCTCAGGAAGATGGCCCTCTTTTAGAGGAACAAATCAAAATGGAAACTGTTATTAAACATGAGGATGATCTAATGCTGCAAACCGAGGTAAAAGAAGAATCTACAGTAGCAACTGTTCAACAGACAGATCAACAGACCGGTCCTGCTGAGTTTAACGATCAAGAAGATGATGTAGACATTTTAAGATCTCCCAGTCCAGGCAGAGAAATGATTAAAGCTGAGGATAATTTGGTTAAAATTGAGCCCGAAGATACTAGCGGAACTGAAGATGTTAAAATCGATGTTGAACGCGAAGAAAGTATGGCAGCCGATGATGATGTAGTTACACAACACAATGAAAGAAAGGAAATTGTAACAACTCAAGTTTTCAAAGAAGAGGAACGAGTAAATACTCCTACTCCGTTAATTACGGAAAGTATTGAAATCAAACAAGAGGTTAAAATGGAAATTGCTAAAGAGGAGCCGATTGCACAAGAAGAAGAACTACCAAATACGAACCGAGAAATGGAAATTGCTGAAACTAAAGCAGATATTCAAACACATTTAGAAATAAAAACTGAGGAGGAATCTCAGGCACAAGTTGAAGAGCCCAAACCGAAGAGACTTAAATTAGAGAGAACGGAAGTTGAAGAACAAAAGCCAGTTACTGTTAAAAAAGAGCAAACAAAACCAGAAACTCTCGTTAGTGAGGAAGTGAATGTAAAACAAGAAATGAAGACAAAAACTGAAATACACTCAAAAGTGGGACAGAAGCAGGAGCTAGTAGTACCTCATTCTACCACAAACAACAAAGAAATTGAAAAAGTCGAAAATGTGTTAAAATTAGAAACGACTAAAATGGAAAAGCAGGTCTTGGTAGGTGGTGATGACACTGCTGAAGTAACATCATCATCTTCGTCCACATTACTGGCTGTTCGAACTGTTGCTGCGGATACCACCTTTGCGGACGTGGACGCTTCTACACCTCCACCTCCTCCTACAACGACTGTTGTAGGTGGCACAGCGGCGCCCATACAACGTCACAAATCATTAAGCGATGATGATATACAAGCACGTTTACATAATTTCCACAAAGAAAATATACTCATTCTACAGTCTCGCAATAAGAAAACAAAGTCATCCTCCTCCTCTGCAGCGACAAACTCGAATAGCAATTCAACTTCTAATAATTGCCTAACTACTAACAGTGAGCATCACAAAAATAGAACAACATCTTCGTCCTCTTCGTCGTCTAATAATCAGCAACACCACAATCATCACCACCACCATCATCATCATCAAGAGGGAAAAGAAAAGTCCGATAAATCTAGTTCAAAACATCACAAATCATCATCAACTACATCGAGTGGTTCTTCGAAGAAACAAAAATTGCACAAACGTGAAAGAACAACTAGTTCTAGCAGTTCAAATAGTCATAAAAACTCTTCCTCCTCCTGCTCAACGCCTCAAATATCATCTTCCTCATCGTCTCTGTTAAGCAAAAATGCTGTTATAAACTCCACCATTAACTCCACTGGTTCTTCAAAGAAATTAAAATCTCTCAAGAAGTCCTCTTCAGGATCTTCTACCTCATCGAGTACTTCATCCAGCTCTTATGCTTCTTCAAACACAGCTTTACAAAACTGTTATCCAACTCCATCTTCTACAACACCTAGTGCGGACAAAGAGAAACAACAGAGACAAAGAACAACCTCCTCCTCCTCATCAAGTAATAATAACAATATTGGTAGTAGCAGTAATGTACATGCCACTCCCACAACGACGCCATATCCTTCCAGCAAAAAGCGTCAACTCAATTTTGAGTTGGAACTAACGAAGGACATGCATTTACTTAACAGTAACGTTTCAGCTAGTAGCAAACACAAGAGAGAGGCGTCCAAGTTAGCAGCTGATGAACAAGGTCATGTAGTAGCCAAAAAGTCGAGAAAAGATACGGTGTCGACACAAAAGGATGAACTTAAAAATGGCACCAACAAGCAGCTGGTCAAAAATGAAAAACAAATAGATAAAAAGTTTTCAACCACAACTGCTGCTAGTAATGCCCTAAAAACAACAGCGGCAACAGTTACTACAAGTGGCCAAGTTTTAAATGCAACGGCTATACCCCCTGTAACAGCAACCACACCTACGCCTTTAGAAGAGCCGCCTAAACATATACCCACAATTGTATCTCAACCACCACAAACCCCAATTCCAGTCTTAAGGGAACATCCAACTTTACCACATTTTAATAATGTTGTTATAGCAACAAATAGTACTTTAACCAGCCATCAGCAACCACCGCTACCACCAGTACAACATCAACCTCCACCGCCTGTACTACCACAAAACATTCCAAACCATGTGAATAGTCCCAGTTATATACCTACGGTCCAAAGCAATCAACATAATCAGCAACTGCAGCACCCACCTTTACCACCAACACCTCCCTCTGCTGGAGGCATATCCTCTCCGTTGTCTACTACCCCTAGTGTTAATGCAACAAATCATTTGCCGTTTTACAATACCATTTATGGCAAGCTCTTGGACAATCCTACACCGCCCCCTAGTCTACCAACACCTATGACACCCACGATTAGTTTGGCGGCGACTGGAACAACACCACCTCCCATAACAGCAAATACAAGTGCTCCAACTGCAGGAGGAGTTCTGTCAGAGTATTTAGATACAAAATTGAAAAGCTACAGCACATTGGGAGGTTATGTGTCGCACACCGCCTTATTTGGTTTAAATAATGCCGCTAATATCAAAGATTCATCGCCTAGTGCAGCTGTAGTCAGTTCAACAACCATTGCAAGTGCATCAGTTGCTGCCTTAACAAATGCTGTACCCCTTAAGGAGACGTCCACAGAAATGCCTGCCCCGTTACCTCCTCCACCAGTAAGCGGAGGTACCATAACTTTAACACCGTCTTGCTCTACTTCTGGTAACATTGCTGCTACAAGTACGCCTTTAAAAATACACACTAAAACTGCTAGCCATGATCCGCGTTTGAATCCCCAGCTAACAGCACCAGAACCACCACCACAACCTAAGCGTAAACTGTCTATTAATGAATATCGCAAACGTATGCAACAATCTTCGTCCAATGATTCGAATAGCGGTGGTAGTAGTTTAACAACAACGCCAACCACTCCTCCGACACCCTTGGAGACGACTTTGTTGTCGTCGTCGTCCACGCTCTTAGCGCCCACCGCAGTGCCACCCGTAACTAACAAATGTACTCTAAATTCCCCTGATCGCTTAACGCAATCAGTAGATTCACAGATACAAAAGGAAATTATGTCCTCCAACACAGCGGTGACTTCGTCATCGTCATTAGATTCTCTTAACAGCAGTAACAGTTCAACTAGCAGTAATAGTTTAAACGATACTCTTTTGAAATCTTCCTCCTTCGTTGAAGAGGATTCTACAAAAGGTATGTTAATAGAAAAGAGAAAGAAAAAAGAAATGCATAACTTTAATTTCCCATTTTTTTTTCATATATTTATAGGACAATTTAATGCCGCCCCCACTCTCCTGGAAAAACAACAAGAGAGTCTTTGTGCCCGTTTGAAATCATTAAAGGAAAAACAAAGTTTGGGTACCGCGTTTAGCGTTGGCAGTGGCAATCGTTCACGCTTTTCATCGTTTAGTGAAAGTGTTGCTAGCAGTGATTTTGGTTTGAGAAAAGGTAAGTTTTATTGTTAATTTTAAAGATTTTTTGTTGGATTTTTTGTTATTGTGCTGAGCAGTTAAAGGAAAATAGAATGGAAAACTTATATAAAAAAAATATTTTTTTTTAATTTCAAATACAAAATAGGTTATTTGAAAAAGTTACAAGTTTTTGCTATTTGGCCAAGGTGTTTAAACTTTTAAAAAGATCTATAGATCTTGAGATTTTTTTTTTTAATTTGAACTTATGTTCGAAATAGTTTTCTCAATAAAATCTTCGTTTAAATAATTTCTAAATCTTGAGTGTTCACAAGAAAATAATTTTAGTTTCATTTAGGGTTGAGTCCATTCGGAGGACCATAGGTTTTATTGTGGTTGTAGTTCCATTCCTAGTTCAGTTCTAGTTCAGTTCTAGTTCAGTTCTAGTACAGTTCTAGTTCAGTTCTAGTTCAGTTCTAGTTCAGTTCTAGTTCAGTTCTAGTTCAGTTCTAGTTCAGTTCTAGTTCAGTTCTAGTTCAGTTCTAGTTCAGTTCTAGTTCAGTTCTAGTTCAGTTCTAGTTCAGTTCTAGTTCAGTTCTAGTTCAGTTCTAGTTCAGTTTAGTTCAGTTTTAGTTCAGTTTTAGTTCAGTTTTAGTTCAGTTCTAGTTCAGTTCTAGTTCAGTTCTAGTTCAGTTCTAGTTCATTTCTAGTTCAGTTCTAGTTCAGTTCTAGTTCAGTTCTAGTTCAGTTCTAGTTCAGTTCTAGTTCAGTTCTAGTTCAGTTCTAGTTCAGTTCTAGTTCAGTTCTAGTTCAGTACTAGTTCAGTTCTAGTTCAGTTCTAGTTCAGTTCTAGTTCAGTTCTAGTTCAGTTCTAGTTCAGTTCTAGTTCAGTTCTAGTTCAGTTCTAGTTCAGTTCTAGTTCAGTTCTAGTTCAGTTCTAGTTCAGTTCTAGTTCAGTTCTAGTTCAGTTCTAGTTCAGTTCTAGTTCAGTTCTAGTTCAGTTCTAGTTCAGTTCTAGTTCAGTTCTAGTTAGTTCTAGTTCAGTTCTAGTTCAGTTCTAGTTCAGTTCTAGTTCAGTTCTAGTTCAGTTCTAGTTCAGTTCTAGTTCAGTTCTAGTTCAGTTCTAGTTCAGTTCTAGTTCAGTTCTAGTTCAGTTCTAGTTCAGTTCTAGTTCAGTTCTAGTTCTAGTTCAGTTCAAGTTCAGTTTTAGTTCAGTTCTAGTTCAGTTCTAGTTCAGTTCTGGTTCAGTTCTATTTCAGTTCTAGTTCAGTTATAGTTCAGTTCTAATTCATTTCTAGTTCAGTTCAAGAACTGTATGGCTGTAGGAAGGAGTCGCTTTCACTAGATTACATAACGAAATGTAAACCAAAACATTTTTCATATATTTTCAGATGACGATGATATGGACATTATACGCAATCGTAATCTCAGTATATCGAGCAGTATTGGAGGCGGTGATTTGCTAGACAATTGCCTAGAGGAAATTTCCTCAACATCCACATCAATGTCCTCCTCACGAGAACCAAGTCCAGAGCGTTGTTATACCACGACGACTACTCATCATAAAATTCTAACAGCATCGGCGACCACAACAATGACAAATGCTAATGTAACAAGTCACAGCAACAATGGACAAAACGCCAGACATCATCAGCAGCAGCAACAACAGCAGCATCAACATCATCAAACGCATACGACACATCATTACCAACAACAACAACAACATATAAATTGTGATAAAAATGAAATGACTGGTCTGGAACGTAAAAGAAGTGTTGACATAGCTTAAGCTTAAGACGTGGAAAAATAAGCAAATGGAGAGTTTTGCATTTTTCCTTTTCGTGTACGATGGTAACGTTACACAGATTCTTAAGGATCAATTATAAGAAACAAAAAGGTTACAGGGATTGTTTTTCTTAAAAAGAATAGAGGAATTATAGTAGAAAAAAAAAAAAGAAAATTCCTATAGAAACGAATATGAATCTTAGTGAGAAAGTCACAAAGGACTTCTTTTTTTATATAAAAAAAAAACTTGTATAGTTAAACATACACACACAGATACGTACAACGTACAGACATTAAGTTTTAAAAAAAGAAATGTACATTATAAATAATGTATATTTGAAAGAACATTATTTTTTTTTATTATTTGTTTATCTGTAAAAAGTTTTATATAAATTACATAAATTTACACTTAAATTACTTACACACAAAAGAAAAACAAAAACAAAGTTTATAATTTTATGCGTAAATTTAAAGAGAAAAAAAGAAAAGAAACAAAAGAATATTGTAATTACTATTTTTTTTAAATAGAATAGTTGTTAAACTAGTTTTATAAACTATTTATAAAGAAACATTTTCTTTACTTTACTTTTTTCTTTTCATTTCATACACTCATTAATAATTTCACTTTTATTTAAATTATACAACAATGTGACTGGCTACAATTTACAAGTTAGAATTGTTAAGCATATTTTAGGGCACTAATTATTTAATATTAACTTATCCTTAACATATGCTTAAAAAATGTTTTTTTTTTAAAATATGATTAAATATGCGTCTTTTTGATTAACAACATTAAAGATGTTATGCTTTGGTGTGGACAAAAGTTGGTATTTTAAAAATTTGTTAGATTTTTGTTTGCATTCTTTAAAATGTTGTAGCCAGTCAGGTTTAACTCATTTACTTTTATCAGTTTTATTTTAATTTTCATTTATTATATAAATTTTTCTTTTTTTTTTTAATTTCATTTTATGTTTTTTTTTAGATTTTATTGGAAAAAATGTGTAAATTAATTTTTTTTATGAAAAATAGCTTCTAACAACTTAAGAATTATTATTTTAACTCTTAATATTTTCCTTGGCTTTTTTTAATTTTTTTTTATATTTTAATTTCATTTTAAGTTATTGTAAGTTCTTTTTTTACCATTTTTCTTTTTATTATCTAAAGCCTAAAGCTTACAATTTTCAAATATTTTACTTATAATTTTAATATTATATATATAAAAAACTTTACTTATTATTTTATGAATTAAAAAAAATACATACCTTTTAATAACAATAATATATATATAAATAATAATAAAATATATGTATAAAAACCAAAATGAATTTATAATTTAAATGTGTATTATAAAAGAAAAAAAAAGAAACCCAAAACCCCCAAACTCTGTACATTATATACAAAAATAACTTTAATATTAATTTTATATTTATAAAAATAACAAAGAAAAACCTAAAAAAATACAATTATATATTTTTAAAATATATATATATAAAAAACAAGAAAAAATATAAAAAATTTTTAAACTTAACAAAAGCAATAAAATTAATAAAACCACAATTTAAAAGTAAAGAAAAAGAAATAACCATTTTTTTTTAGTTTTACTCAAAACCTAGACAACACTACAACCACAAACCAAAACTAAACTTTCAAACTTAATACACCCCCTCCCTACACAACACCTCGACTCCTTTAAACCTTTTTTAAGTTTAGCTATTTTTCTACATTTTTGTATATAAATCTTAAAAAATTAAGACATAATTTATTACACCCATACAACCCCCCCGCCCTCTACCCAAAATGTATATAAAACTATAACTTTAAAAACCCCCTTTTCTTACACTCCCCCTACAACAACAACATAATTTGTAAATAAACCCTTATAAATAAATAAATATTTTTAAATAACTTAAAAATAGTACAAAACATAAACTATTAACAAAAAACAACAACTAAAATCTATATAAGTCTACAACAATAAACATAATAAAAGAAAACAACAACAATTTTTTTAATACTTGCTGCTCTTTTTACATAAAATTTGGCTTTCATTTTAAAATAAAACTTAAAAAAAAAAAACAAAAAAATCAACCAATATTAGGCATAAGTTAAAATTAAACAGAAAAATAAACAAATATTATATACAAACATATACATACATACATACATATTTAGCTAATAAGTGTGTTTTTATTATATTAATAAGTAAACAAAACAAAAACAAAAAAAAAGAAAACTTAAACTACTTTACTACAACAAACCTAATTTTAAATTATTTTTATTATCTAACCCCCCCCCCTAACCTAACACTATTTACTCTTTTAACTACCTACCCCCTCCCCCTAACCAAGACACTTTTAAAAACTTAACATTTTCTGTTCAAAACCAAGTTTTAAACAATTTTTTTTATTATTAGAAAAAAAAACCTAAAAAACTCCAGAAATTAAAATATACTTTTAAAAATAATAAAAACAACTAACAATAATAATACAAAAAGAAAAACACCGTTGTATAAATTAATCTTATTCTATTATTAAATATTAATCATTAAAAAAAGTATATTATACATAATTAGTTGATAATGATTGAAGAAAACAAAACACCCAAGAAAAATAAACATGTATTTGAATTATGTTTTTATTTTTTAACATTAAGCTCGGAAGAAAAGTTAAAAGAAAAAAAAAAAAAAACAACTACTTGTTTAAAAATAAAGAAAAAAAAATAAACAAAAAAAATATTATAATGAATGAAGAAAATAATTTTGAAAAAAATATGTTGTTTTATTTATTAATAGTATGGGGGGTTAGAAAAACTTATGTTCCGAATAAATATAAAATAAATTTCGTTCTCGCTGCCGCACCACCCGAGTCATACTCGGCCAAAGATTGTCGATTGTCGACAGCTCTATCAAACGAAAGTTTTTTCTCCAATTTTTTCTTAAAATCCTCTAAATTATAGCTGGAGTTGAACAAAATTCAGGTCCTGATATCTGGTTTTGTTCAATATGTTGTGAACGCATATAGTGTTTACATGCACCGTTTGTGTTAACTGGTGTCACCTGAAAAAGGGTCACCTCGACCGGTACACTAGCTTCATAGAAGTCTGTTGCAGTTCACAGCCTCAAAACTCCAGCTCTACACCACCTACAACTACACGAATGTAAAAGTGCTTTACGTGAACACCTGTCATTTTGGCATATTTCAACCATTGGGTGAGCTTTGTGACGACTCACCACCGCCCCATTGTGTTTGTTGAAATAGCAGGTGGCTATTTACGTATATGAATGTTCCGGTCCAATATACGCGCACTATGCTCAAGTACTTGAGCTATCTAATCTCTGACCATTGATGCCCCGTCATTTCCGTTTACAACCACGCCACAAAGTATACAGTGTCACCTTTGACGTTTAAAAAAAGTCTAATATCAGATGTTGTCTAGCTTATGTGAAACTTGTGCATGAAGAGATATATAAGCTACAGCTAAAAAAAAAGTGGGAAACTTGTGTTGAAAGATATATAGATAGTTTTTTGCTAGTGACGCCTCTGTATACCCTGTGACCACACAGATGGGATGGCCTCTGTTGAGTCGGCAACAGCACCTAGAGACGTAACCGGCAGACCGAAGTACGAATCTGTCAAATAAGCCGAGACTTTGTTCTCACAGTGACACACTGTGGTAATTAAACAGAGTTTACTCCGGACATACCTGGACAAGGAAGGAAAATTCAATGGTATCACTTGTATAAGATACCTTCCATCCATCATCATTCAACCCAGCACACTTCTCATTCATCCGACACACTTATAAGAGAACAACATACGACACACTTATTCTAGGTATACGGGTGGACGAGTCCCGCATACCTATCTCTACATTCATCCCGTATCATATACAATTAACGCTTAGTCACTCCTCTGTGAGGACCGAACTTATCCCGAAATATTGACTTTACCTAACAACAGTCTTTCAACCGCCACTTACTCTTCCCGCCAATTTGGGTTTAAATCACAGCTACTACGTGGATTCCGAAGGAACCTCAACCAACTGACCAGGCAGGACATAGTCCTGCGTGAAACTGGCCACCCATAGTACCAGATTATATGGTTCTCTGGTTAGACCCCATGTCAAATCATACCAAGGACTAGTCGAGGAGTTAAGCGACATCACCAGTTCATAGTCCCGGCAGACTAGAGGTACTTCACCCCCGGATTGCAATACACCAAGTTGGGATCTATCATCAAGGAAACATGCCCGGGGGGAGCCTACAACTACAATCTCACAACGTTCCTACGACAATTGGATCTTCGCTCCGGAACGACCAGAGTCATACTCGGCCAAAGATTGTCAACCCAGCGACAGCTGTATCAACCGAAAGTTTTTTCCCCAGGTGAGCAAAACATGTCGGCAGTTTTGCTCAAACTCCTCTTAATTATAGCTGGCGTTGAACAAAATTCAGGACCTGATATCTGATTTTGTTCAATATGTCGTGAACCCATAAAGCGTAACACCACCTCAGTCCTATGCACCGTTTATAACAACTGGTGTCACCTGAAAAGGTGCTCAGGACTCACCAGCCACCGCGACTGGTCCCCTAGCTTCATTGGAACATGTTGTAGTTCACAGCCATAAAACACCCGCACTACTTCTACTACAATAACGATCCACAATCCCGTGTCCAAACTCCACCACCCGGACTGAATATTGTCCAAACAACATCCCCCAGACCAAATATTGTCGAACACAGCAGATCACAACCATTACATAGGAGATGTTCTTTCTGTCAGTATGTAATTGGTAGGAACATGACATCAGTTCAGTGCAATGTCTTCAAAAACGACAGTTGCCACCCCAGTCACACCTGTGTAAAATACCCCGCGCAGGGCTGTGCATACTCACCTGAATCTTCCCCAACTACTACAATAATTCCCGGCACGAACACAATCACAAATGCCAAGTATATTAAATATACCACAACAACGGCACAATCAATCCCCTCAATTCGGGGTTTCCCAACAATCTGTAATGGTCTTACTGTAAATGGTCTTAGGAATAAGTGGAAATCACCAATTTTATGCATATTAATAACATCTTCCTCCATTCAAGAAACGAAGCTAACCAGCAACATCATAAGGAGAAACAGAGAACGTGATCATGGTGGTGATCTAGCTTTCATCATAACATATCCACCAGCACCCCTTCCTGAAAGCAATGAGCATCTCAATAAAAACTGCATATATTGAGTTAGAAATCATCAATGTATATATTCTGCCCGTTAACAGCACTGGGGCTAGTTTTCATCCCAGCATATTCCATCTTTTGCAAGGAGATAACAGAATAATACTTGGTGATTTTAATGCTCATGACGAGAGTTGGTACTCACAGCTACCAAACGATCCACGCGATAATTCTATTACTGACCAGACTTCCAGACTCCTCGATGTTCAAGCTCCCCGGACATTTCTATAGTCTGTATGTCGCTTCTTGCCCAGACCACCTCGCAAGCTCAAACAGCACTAAACTCCGATCACATACCAATCTTGATCACGGTAGAGAAGCCTAGCGACCTTGTGGAACCAGATAAGCGCACGTTCGTAAACTACAACAAAGCATTTACGAACTACATAGACGATTCATTATGTCACATGCCACTCCCACAAGTGCCAGAAGGGGTGAAGCAATATTTAGGAAAACTGTCCTTCAGGCGGCATGGCGCTTTATCCACGCAGGAAGAATCCCGAATATTAGATCAAACTTTCCATCTCAGGCAGCACGTTTGGCAAAACAACGCGATCACCTACGTGCGTGCAATCCTGCCGACGAGCATATTGTTGACCGCGCAAATTGACTCTATCGTCGACGAATATCGCCGCAACAAATGGTTAGTTCATCAAAACCATTGCTCAATTGACTCTAAATTGCTATGGTCTACTATCAAAAGTCTATCTGGCAACAATAGAAATCAAAACCTCGCTGCTATTGCGTTTAACAATTTGCAGCATACAGATGCCAAAAAATGCGCAACACAATTCTGCCGGACCAAAAGAGTTATAGTTCGGAGAAATAAGAATCTCACCCGAGACTCTATGGCTGAGAACATAGATTTTAGAATCACTACTGCTACCAACCCTGAAAGAGCATTTCCCCCTCGCCAATCACCAGCATGGATTCAGGAAAGCGCATAGGCCAATGGCCTCAATCAGCAACGATCGTGTCAGCGTACCATCGTCGCCGCCCTGGATTTATTCAAGGCCTTCGATACGGTCGATCACTCGATGCTGATAAACGACATCACTAATTCAACACTCACCAACGATGTCAAACTATCTTTGTGGAAGACATGCGATTGTTGAGTTTAGACTATAGTCTAGTCTAGTCTATAGTCTAGTCTATAGTCTAGTCTAGTCTAGTCTATAGTCTAGTCTATAGTCTAGTCTATAGTCTAGTCTATAGTCTAGTCTATAGTCTAGTCTATAGTCTAGTCTATAGTCTAGTCTATAGTCTATAGTCTAGTCTATAGTCTAGTCTATAGTCTAGTCTATAGTCTAGTCTATAGTCTAGTCTATAGTCTAGTCTAGTCTAGTCTATAGTCTAGTCTATAGTCTAGTCTATAGTCTAGTCTATAGTCTAGTCTATAGTCTAGTCTATAGTCTAGTCTATAGTCTAGTCTATAGTCTAGTCTATAGTCTAGTCTATAGTCTAGTCTATAGTCTAGTCTAGTCTAGTCTATAGTCTAGTCTATAGTCTAGTCTATAGTCTAGTCTATAGTCTAGTCTATAGTCTAGTCTATAGTCTAGTCTATAGTCTAGTCTATAGTCTAGTCTAGTCTAGTCTATAGTCTAGTCTAGTCTAGTCTATAGTCTAGTCTATAGTCTAGTCTATAGTCTAGTCTATAGTCTAGTCTATAGTCTAGTCTATAGTCTATCTATAGTCTAGTCTATAGTCTAGTCTAGTATAGTCTAGTATAGTCTAGTCTATAGTCTAGTCTATAGTCTAGTCTAAAGTCTAGTCTATAGTCTAGTCTATAGTCTAGTCTAGTCTAGTCTAAAGTCTAGTCTATAGTCTAGTCTATAGTCTAGTCTATAGTCTAGTCTATAGTCTAGTCTAGTCTAGTCTATAGTCTAGTCTATAGTCTAGTCATAGTCTAGTCTATAGTCTAGTCTATAGTCTAGTCTATAGTCTAGTCTATATAGTCTAGTCTATAGTCTAGTCTATAGTCTAGTCTATAGTCTAGTCTATAGTCTAGTCTATAGTCTAGTCTATAGTCTAGTCTATAGTCTAGTCTATAGTCTAGTCTATAGTCTAGTCTATAGTCTAGTCTATAGTCTAGTCTATAGTCTAGTCTATAGTCTAGTCTATAGTCTAGTCTATAGTCTAGTCTATAGTCTAGTCTATAGTCTAGTCTATAGTCTAGTCTATAGTCTAGTCTATAGTTAGTATATAGTATAGTCTATAGTCTAGTCTATAGTCTAGTCTATAGTCTAGTCTATAGTCTAGTCTATAGTCTAGTCTATAGTCTAGTATATAGTCTAGTCTATAGTCTAGTATATAGTCTAGTTTATAGTCTAGTCTAGACCAGATAAACGGATCCGACTTATCTATTCAAGTTCCACAGGCATTTCTATCCTTTTGTATGTCGCTGCTTACCCAGACTACCTGGTAGGCACAAGCAAAGCTGAACTCCGATCATATACCAATCCTGATTACTGGGGTAATCCTTGTTCTAAAACCAGAAAAACCCGCTACCCTATTCCTTGTTATCACCTGCAACAAAGATTTTAGAATCACTACTACTACCAACCCTGTAAAACAAGCGTGGATTCAGAGAAGCGCATAGCGCTAAAAGGGTCTTAAATCGGTTTGGTCTCTTTGGTACCGTAGGCAAATAATTGCACCTTCATTTCATCAGGTGTCAAAATCGACGATATAAGCGCCAAAATCACCCAATACTCGGTCACCATCACAGCCTTTTTTCAGGAACGCAAACTCTGGTTATCTGCTTCAAAATCCTCGGTATCACTTTTCACATCTTGTACCAAAGAAGTAAGGACGGCATTCCCTTCGAAGGACGAATTATCCCCACGGTTCAAAACCCGAAACTATGGATATGGATGGATAAGAAGACGATTGTAGCGACATATAGGCAATTGGTCGCTCTCTTCTCAATTATGCTGCCCCAGTATGGACAATTCAATGACAGGTATTTAATGCACCATTAACTGCTACATGTGCAATAAAGTCCTAAATGAACACGATCTCGGATTGTGAGAGACAATTACCCCGACATTCGAGAACAATTAAGAGCCGGTTAGTGCAGTTTCCTCAACGACTACCTCGAACGAATCGTTCCTGGCTCTTCAAACTGTTGCCTTGCATGTCATCAAAGTCCTTGCGATACGGAGAATCTATGGTTAAGACCGACTGAGGTGACGCAATTTCTCCAGAATAAGGGGGATTACTGGATAAATTTGCTTAACAAATACGACTGTACTCCCTCTTCACATTTAGAGTCACTCGTATACACAGAAAGACTAATAGAACGTTTCTCTGGAAGAATGGTTTGGGAGCAATATTTACTGATAGTTTTCTGACCTCTTCTATTGGAATCCTATTTAGCAGTGTGAGTTTAGATTTAGATGCAGAGAAGCTAGAGACGATGGACGATTTGATTTGATCAATCTCCATGACGATTTTATCGACTTCGACGACCCCCTTCCGACCTCGATTGATGGTTTCCAAACACGTCCTAATTTTAATTTTTTTAAGAAGTATTGCGAGTAAGATGGCTTGTCGCCGAATTCATTAAAAAATGTACAACTTTGATAATCCATTAACAAGGTTAAAATCTAAATCAACATATTTCCAAGGACGACGAGTTTCTAAAGTAAACTTACGACAGTGGATGTTTATTTAATGTAGTGAAACAATTACCAGTTGTGGCAGATTTATCCTGTAACGAGTAGTTCATCGTAGTGCTTAAACAGACCAAGGATTCATGAAACGGTTTAAAATGTAGGAATTTCAGGAGACAGATGATGAACGAAAATGAGTAGTATGGAGTGATCGATGGTGAAGATGTCAATCACAGACATTTTATATGCTGACCATGGAGTATTCCTAAAGAGGGTTCCGAAACATTTGGTCCTTTCGAACCGGATTGGAAAGTAACTCCCTGAGGTATCGAGAGGATAATCTTGATTCTGACAGACTTCGAAATCCCCAGCTTTTGGTCTCCAGAAGACAAAGTGAGAAATATCGCAAAGATCAAAAGGAATTTGCTTATAGTTTAGAGCAAGCAACTCAATTTCTTGCAGTCGATTAAAGACCACTGGGTTAAACAAAGCTTGCAGTCTGTATTTAGACTGTAGGCGAAGTGAAAGAGAGCGAGACGCAAACACAGACTTAGTGAAAAGGAACGAAACATTTTGGAACATATAATAGAAGTACTTAAGATATACAATGGTAGATCTAGTTTATTATATTGGAGTTAACCAAATTAACTCATACAACCAAGATGTTCTTTTAAAAAGTTATTCAAATTTAATCGCGATATTCTTTTTGTCTGAAGAATTTCCGTTCGAAAGTAATATTTATAACACTTCTAATAACAATCCATAGCGAAGAGATAAAAGATTAAACTACTTCGAGAATACCATTTATGAGAATAGTTTTTTTACAATCATCATTTTGGTACAATCATCAATGTGCTATAAGAGGAGCTGTTGATAATGTTCCAATTTCGTTGGGCAAAACAGCAAATGTTTTAGCAAATTATTTTGAAATATTTTTATCTGATAGGAATAACCATTTCACATAAAGAAATAGTTTTAAAGAGATTTTTCAAAGATAAATTCATTAATGCTTTCAATATCAAAAGATTAGAGATGCAGAGAGTAAATATGGATATATGTATAGGACCCATTGATAAATAAATATATAAGTATAAATACAAACAGATGATCCAAATGTTGCTCAATATATTGACTATAAAAAACACAACCATAATCGATTCTGTACAAAGGAATACATATGATGAGAGAAAGAAAGAATAAAAAATGGAACGATGTTTCGAAGAAAGAAAGCAATAAATATGATAATGCTATAGATAATGAGTTTCGATTTCTTAAAGTACCTAAAATTAATGCAGACATTAATGAACTTAATAAATCTGAATACGAACTGAAGAATTTTAAGAACATTGTATTCGTTTAATAAAGCAGAAACGAGTTATTTACAATGGTCAGATCATAGTATAATAAGCAAAAGACTTATTTGACCTATTTGTTACATAATATAAAATAGGGACAACGATTTTGTATATCCACCACTACCAAAAAATCAGTCTTCCGCAGCTTGGACCGCATTAGATGAAAAATTAGTTGTAGAATCAAAAATAGTATTATTATACGGTTAGCGGAACATTTTTTGAACAAGATATCTCTTTAATGAAATCTCGGGGTGTTCTTGTGTCTAATTTACTTCTTACGCTTATGATCTAGTATTAGAAATTGTAAATTGAGTTGAAAATTGTGGAATATAGAAAGTTCTGAAATAGAACTGAACTAGAACTGAACAAGAACTGAACTAGAACTGAACTAGAAGTGAACTAGAACTGAACTAGAACAGAACTAGAACAGAACTAGAACTAAACTAGAACTGAACTAGAACTAAACTAGAACTGAACTAGAACTGAACCAGAACTGAACTAGAATTGAACAAGAACTGAACTAGAACTGAACTGAACTAGAACTAAACTAGAACTGAATTAGAACTGGACTTGAACTGAACTAGAACTGAATTAGAACTAGGCTAGAACTGAACTAGAACTGAATTAGAACTGAACTAGAATACATTTAGAAAGTTTTGGAATACAATTCAAACGTACTGAAATATAATTAGAAATTAATTTAATTTTCAAAATGTTGATGAAAAATTTGGCATAGTTTTCTCATTAATTCAGATTAATGTTAATTCTTAAATTGTTTATATATATATATATCAATCAACAGTTTTTTAATGAATATATAAATTTAGTAAAATTTTACAGCGGAAAATTTATTGTATCACTCTCGCATTGGCTTAATGTGTGAAATCGTCTAACTATTATTAAATGCTGTTCCCGTTAGCGAATATTTTCATAAATGCCCTAGTAGTGCCTAAAATTCTTACGAATTCCCTGGCACTCTACCTGTGCATTCTGAAAATATTCCACTTTTTTGTCATGAATAGCGTAGAATATTTTTGAGCCATTTTATTTGAATAACCCAATGAAAATTCCCTGCTACTTTTTATGATTAATTGTTGGCCGCTACGACTCGTTCCGAAGACATGAGTGTTTTGCCTAACAAATAATCATCTCTCTGTTCTAAACATCATGTGAATGAGGTCTATATCCCGTACTCTATGGAACAACGACATCCTTCACATGCTGCTCTACGGTAGTGGATATTTTTAGAAATGCGTTAATAGTGCCTTAAATTCTCTCGAATTCCCTGGCACTCTGCCTAAGCATTCTGAAAATATTCCACTTCGTTGTCCTGAATAGCGTAGAATCTCTTAGAGCCATTTTATTTCAATAACCTAAAGAAATAATCATATATAATAATCATCTGTTCTAAACATCATGTGAATGACATCGATGACCCCATACTATGTTGAGCACTATTTGGGGTAACGACAACATTCATATGCTGCTCTCCGGTAGCGAATATTTTCAGAAATACGCTAATTGTGCCTTAAATTCTTTTGAATTCCCTGGCATTCTATCTGCGCGTTCTAAAAATATTCCACTTCCTTGTCTTGAATAGCGAAGAATCAGAAATTCCCCTGCCATTCTCTTTTAAGAAATATTGTTAGCCGCCACAGGTACTTTGGCAGACGTAACAAAATCTCTTGGTGCTAAACATCATGTGATCGAGGTGGTTATCCCATAGTACTCATTAGAGTACCATTTGGGCTAACGACCACTTTCACATGATGTTCTCCTGTAGAGGATATTCTTAAAAAAACACTAATAGTAGCCTAAATTCTTACGAATTCCCTGGCACTTTGCCTGTGCTTTCTAAAAATAGTCCCCTCCATGAATAGCGTAGAATTTCTCTCAACTAGAGAAATTCCAGTGCTATTCCCGTTCGACGATTTGAGATGGCTTCCAAGTAAGGATCAAGGTATATTAATTACAAGATAGTGCCGATAGTTAAGTCAGCTAAACCGGGAGAATTCATTATATTTTTTATATGGAGTTCAAAATCCATTTAAAAATCTAGTGACTTTTCCCGGTTTTGTGTAATTTACCTTCGAAATTACCCTATAATTAATATACTTTGATCGCCTTCATCTATGTCTTGCTGTAGGGAATAGGCAAAATTAAATTAGTTGCCACTCCTAGGATTCAAGACAATATGAGTAACCTTTGGTTGTGAGTTCCTTTATAGTTTAGAATTCCTGTGTACGTTTACTTATAGTAATCGTACACCTGAAACCAGAACCACAGAAAACACTCAAGCCCTCGCATCGCGTCAAGATTGTTACCCAGCCGAAGGGAAGTTATTTCAAGATTTTTTTCAGCATTTCAGAATGAAATTTTATTATAAAATTTATTTATTTCAAAAATAAAATCTACGTCCGATATTCCGATACTCTAAATTAGTAGTAATATAATAATTTCGAATATCTTAAATACACTTGAAATTCAGAACAAAGCTAGTATTTTTTTCAGTTAAAATATTTTTAGATGTTATCTATTCAACAGTCTTCATAAAACTGAAGCTAAAATTTTAGTGAGACCTATTTATATTGATCGTATAAAAACTAAAATTTATTTTTCTAAAAAGATTTGTAATAAGTAGCAAAAATATTTTAAGGAGAAATCACGTCATTTAATATGTAACATAATTTTATTTATCAGAAAATAAAAAGAAAATCGGTGTTGGGGTTCGCCTTGATTACTGTTTGTACTGCGTTAAAAGTTCAGCTCGGTTTTTAATCTTTTAGTCGAAACTTTCTTTGTCAAATTTGACAAAATCGTCGAAAACGTTTAATATTTGACAATGGTACAGACTTTGTACATATCTATTTCTACTATTCACGGCTTTGAGTGAAAATTTATACCCCCTTACTGCTCTGCATATGGGAAGCTGGAGTTAAAAGCTTCAAGCTTCACTTTTGCAGGGTTGTAGGGAATCAAAAACTTAATTTTTAGTTAAGATTGAAGACGTTCTATATTACCATCCATTATCTCCGAGGACTGAAGGAGAAACTTGAGACTCGATGGTAAAGACTTAAGGAATAGCTATTGTGCTCAATATCTGAACTCTATTGATCGTAGCGTTAATAAGAAAGATATATGACAAACTGTCGGGTTACTTTGATGAGGCAAACCAGTTTCGAACCCGAAGGTTTTATGACCACGGATAGATGTGCCGATAACACGACCATGATTGACCTACTTCTCTGGTAACACCATCAGAATTTTGCATAGCGGTTCTTGACGTCAGCAAAGCATTTGACACATTTTCCCAAAATGCTATTTTGGGGACTTTCGAATCGTATGGCCTGCCGCAGAAGCTGGACGACTATATAGGCTATTTGTATGGAACATCCGACATCATGTTTGCGGGGGATACTTGTGAATCGGATCAATTAGTTTTACCCGGCTTAGGGATAAAACAAGTAGACCGTTTGTCTTCAGGACAGACTAATCCGTAAACTCCCCGTTTAACTCGGATGCAGGATAGGATTTCCAATGACCAATATTGTCGTTTTTGTTGGGGGGCTTACAATCCGCTAGTTCTTCAAAAATTGCTAAATATAACGAGCGAATTCCTTCTGTCACATGGATTCAGGTTGAATAGAGCCAAATGTCTTTTTGTGTTCATTAAAGAGTAAATCTGTTATGCTTGAACAGGAGTTCATGATAGCAGTTCGTTCTTATTTAATATGTGACAAAAGCATTACCAGTCGAATATGTTTTTTAGAACAATTTTCAAGGGACATACATATATATGTATCTATTTCTGTTATTCAAGGCTTCGAGTGGAAATTTATTCCAACAAGGAGTTCATTATAGTAGGTCGCTCTATAGCTCTTTAAAGGTTTCGGAATTTTAAATGATGGCAATACAGTGTGAAGATTTTTTCTTCGCGATTTTGAAACTACTTCGAAAATAGCTGGTATCGATAAAGAGTTGCCTCGGTGTTAACACTATCCTAATGACACTAAATAGTAAATATAAAATTAATTCAAATCAATTAGGGGAATATGCGACTGAAATTTTTATAATTCAATGGCAATTCTAAAGGTATCACAATGGGCCACAAGGCCTCCAAGAGAACTAGCGAGCAACCCACGTAACCTAACCTGACCTAATCTATAACACCATATTCATGAAAAGAACTGACACCAAGAGTACACGAAGTATTACTGTGTTTAAATGTCCGTTCTCATTTCATCTTTATATCAGCAAATCATGACGTTATAAATCTAAATTGAACGTGTTAAGGGCTTACATTTATAAGATTAGTAATAGGTTATTTTTGGAAAATTATCATTGTTACCTCACTATTTGTAATACATATATATATTTCAAAATTTATACTTAATTAGCAGAATCGGGAAGTTGATTTTTCAGACATCCTTTTTTATTTTTAGTCTATATTTTTTGCCCATATATTAGGTTAGGTTAATGAGTAGCTTACTTGGATCCTCTAAATTGCCGATCCTATTGTGATAACTGTGGAGAGCTCCTCTGTTGAAACTCTCTAATAATAATTATTAGGTAAACCGTTTTAATTTTCGGACCATCTTTTTTATCCACAGATTAGGTTAAATAACGTTCAAAGCCGCTTTTATTTTCGGGCCGTATTTTTTGTTCATAGATTAGGTTCTAAGCCGCTTTTATTTTAGAACCATTTTTCCCCATAGATTAGGTTATATTAGGTCCAAAGCCGCTTTTATTTTCGCACCATACTTTCTGCCCATAGATTAGGTTACGTTAGGTTAATGAGAACTTACTTGGATCCTTTAATTTGCTGATCCTATTGAGATAACTGTGGAGCGCCCCTCTGTTGAAACGCTCCAATAATAATTATTAGGTAAACCGTTTTTATTTTCGGACCATCTTTTTTACACATAGATTAGTTTAAATTAGGTTCAAAGCCACATTTATTTTCGGACATTATTTTTTGTCCATAGATTAGGTTCTAAGCCACTTTTATTTTAGGACCATTTTTTCCCCATAGATTAGATTATATTAGGTCCAAAGCCGCTTTTATTTTCCGACTCTATTTTTTGCCCATAGATTAGGTTAGGTTAGGTTAGGTTAGGTTAATGAGGAGCTTACTTGGATCCTTTAAATTGCTGATCCTATTATGATAACTGTGAAGCGCTCCTCTGTTGAAACTCTCCAGTAATAATTATTTGGTAAACCGTTTTAATTTTCGGACCATCTTTTTTACCCATAGATTAGTTTAAATTAGGTTCAAAGCCGCTTTTATTTTCGGACCTTATTTTTGGTCCATAGATTAGGTTCTAAGCCGAATTTACTTTAGAACCATTTTTCCCCATAGATTAGGTTATATTAGGTCCAAAGCCGCTTTTATTTTCACACCATATTTTTTGCCCATAGATTAGATTAGGTTAGGTTAATGAGGACTTACTTGGATCCTATTGTGGTAACTGTGAAGTGCTGCTCTGTTGAAACGCTCCAATAATAATTATGTATTTCATTAACTGAAAGACGTCAATTCTTGGCTTGATCGAAAGTTCTAGGAAGAGCTGTAACTGTTTCATAAACTAAAATTTCTAACAGTTCCCCTATCTTTCGAAACCAAGAGTTATGATTAGTATAAAAAGAATTCAAAATCTTATAAGTTGTTCTATAATAGACGTCAATTCTTTGCTTTCTAAAAAGAACTGTTTCCTTAAATAAATTAGAAAATCTTTAACAGCTCCCCTAGTTGCGCTCTCTCTGTCTTTCGAAACCAAGAGCTACGATTGTCACTGTTAAAAGGAGTTCTCAAATAGACGTGGTTGATCAAAAGTTCTAGGAAGAGCTTGCTTTACCTTTTTTATCTTAAATTGTATAGATAATAATGGTAATAAGTGACTAATAAAATTATGAAGACAAAAATTAGTAATAAGTAAATTAATTTAAAATTCTATAAAACGCGGTCCAAATAATATTAATTCATCAGTACATATTATAACATGGAAGATATCACACCTTACGTTGGGAATCTATAAAATATATATTTTTTTAAATTCAGCTAGTTAAGGTTTTTTAAAAATTTAATAAACCTCACTGAGAAACTTTCAGTTTTCCTATGGTTCTACCTATGTACAACCGCAACAGAATTGAGTATATAATTTTCCTATTGCAAATAACTTTGACAGTTTTCAAGCTACGACAGTTATTTGTATCTCATTTGAAATCTTAAGAGGTTATATTATCATTCAAAACGTAATAACAAATAAGTATATCATTTGACCTGTCCTTCACGCGTCTTAGTATTAATATTATCATGTATTTTGCAGAACATTTCAATTTTGGTTCTAAACACAACTCTTAAGTATTCGATATTATCATTTTAATTACTACATTTATGATTCAAGTCCTTAGAGAAGACAAAATAATATCAGTACTTATTGAAGGTTGATATGTGATGAGTCTTTCATATGCAGTTCTATTAATCGCTTAAAGTTTTCAATTGATTAGGAATTTCTGGAAAATGTAATCCCTTATTTAGACATATAATTGGATTTTTTTAAAGAAAAGGAGTCAAACAAGAAAAAAACTTGTAATAGTTACGAGAATTTACCTGATTTGGAAACCACAATCCTCCACAAGGATTGTGTTAAGGACAACTATTCTTGATATCTACTTATTGCAGTCTATTACCTACGCTGTGGTAGTAGGGTCCCCGGAGATTATGAAGCCCCGTACCGGATACGTGGAACATTTACCCTAATGGACTGTTTGCATTTTTAACCTATTGCCAGCAACCACTAGCCGCTCAATATGGGTGTGACTGGGTAAAGTTGAACCATCAAAATAAGAATATGAGCATGTGGCAATCCATGTTTTTTCTTATAATAAAATCCATACGAAATTTTATTATCGTTTAAAATCTTTTGCAGTTATGTCATGTCGATGTATTGACACTTAACAAGTGAGAAATTCAGATCTAATTTCTTTCCACTTTGGATTACATGTAGATGTAATAAAAAGATCTGGGGTATCATATGATAGAACATATGTCATTGTATTTTAGCAGTATTGCTATAGATGAAGTGGGATGCTCGTGAATGTTTCTGGCTAATTTCATTGGGATTGATGGCTAATTTTATTGGGATTGATGTCATTATGACTGTTTTATGCATTTGTCAATTTTGGCATACATATCGACAATATATTGATGAAATAATTCACAGCAATTTAAATTATGATTAATGGAATTCTGGCGAATCATTATTCTGTATTCATAGAAATCCAATGCAATCACTTTTTTTCTTGTTGATCCATTTATCATCTCAGCTACTCTTCTTTACGAGGTTCCATTCGCTGGCCTTCTTCTAGTTGTGACTTTGTTTATGGTACTCTTAATGCTATCGTACGATTTCGCTGACTCATTACGTTCCGACAGTGTTTCCTTAGCATGTACTGTACAGCTGGAAAGTATAAAATATCAATTATTTTCGCTACGAACGAAAAACATCGTTTTTGTAATAGGTGAACAAGTATTGGCGATTCCATCGGCTATAACTTTGTTCAGAATCTCATGGTTAATTTGAGCTACACAGTTGATTTTTGAAGCATTTTGGATGAAGATGAACATAACGCTGCTTCTTGCATTGCCAAGTCCTACTGAGTATCGTTCGAATGTTTTTTTAGGTCTTGATATTCGTTGTTGAAAATTGGGTTCATTAAAATAAATTCTTTCGCCATTTTCTAAATGAAATAATAAACGTCATGTTGCCTCATTGCTACTTATATAACGTCCCGCTTGGTAAGCTGGAACCTCATTCCTCGCGACAATCTTGTCACGTTCCAGCATATATATTTATGGCTTTTATTAAATACATTTGATGGTCTTTATCGATTTGCAAATTTCGATATTAATATGTGCTTTAAAAGTTTTTGATAGTGATGGAGAATATGGATGGCATAATCTATGTATTATCAATAACTACTTCTTGCTGCATAAATTTTTGCAGTTGTGATCGAATTTTGCAAAATGCCCCATCAATCTGAGTTCCGGGATTTGTTGTTGTGCTTCTTTTATCTAAAAGAGATATAAATCCCATCGTGTTAAGGATATTTTCAGTTTCATTATCAGAAGTTTTACGATAAAGTTTGAAATCTCCAATCACAATTATTTTATTATTCTCAGCACAAAATCTACTTTTTAACTCATCAATCGCCTGAACCAATAATTGTTTTAATATTAATTCAGAAAATTCTATATTCAGCTGGAAGTTGCTTAAGATCTCCGAATTCTAAATAGGAAATACCGCCAAATGATTGTTTCCATCTTGAATCAAAAGATCCTAACATTCTTGAACCAACCATTGATATTTCGTCAATTATAATAACATTTAAGAGCATTTACAGTTATGTAAGAGCATTGCCAATGATCGAAAATAATCTGATTTATCATGTCGATATTAAACGATAGAAATCGTTCTCATACGTACCCTTAATTATTTCTCAACCGAAATATCATTAAGTACATCTGGTCGTTGAACATAATGATCAAGAATTTTTACTTAGAAAATATCTGTAGATTCGGAAGAAATTCTTTCAACTTCTTGTCTTGATTTTAATATTCGGACTCTTTTTTCTGGAACAAAAATATTGAAGTATAAGTAAACCTCTAAACTACTGCACTGACATAAATGCATACCCAAAATATTATAAGAAGCTTCTTGTGCTAAAATTTCTGATGCGGAAATAATTTTATTTCTGACATTTTGAAGTCTTTGTTTTATTGAAAAATTTCCAGTTCTAGTTTTTTAATATTGTTGAAATCCTACATAATTCTGAACATATGTCATTGGGAATCTAATGTAAAAAGTTAAAGTCTTGATTCAGGGGACATATTATAGCGAAATTCTCTATTTGTAGCAGCCTATCAAGCCTTTTTCCTTGCACGATTGTCGGAGTTTACGGATTTATTGACAGTGAAAACATTGAATGAAGTGTAGCTCCACCAATGCCAAATGCTGACTTCTCTCTAGTTGAGCAAACTGTAAAAATTTTACTAAAATAAAAATATAAAAATTCCAGATGAATGTTTCTGAGACCAACAGTGGTTGTATAAGGAAATTCCCTCTGTTGAAACTCAATTCCCCAGTAATATTTTTTCCATAGGATGGATATTAAAAATTCCATTACTCATCTTGAAAAGGGCAAAAAGTTGTCGAAAACTAAAATCAAAATAACGACCACAAGTTATGGAATCACTGCGTATAAGTCTGGCTTTTTCTGAAAAACTTAAGTTATTAGCATCATCTTCAGTTATTTCTACATTATCAAACGTTTTTGATGAAATAACCCAAAGTTCAAGGGATTTTGTTTCTGATGCAGAAAGCGAAATAAAAAAGTTAGGAAGGCCAAATTGTCTAATCATTGCTACTGCTTTGTTCTTTTCAGGTTCCCAGAGAGCTGGAGAAGATCGAACTTTTAAAATTCGAAATTCATCCCATTAAGGGCATTACCCGCTGTGACATTTGTCGATCTAATATGCTAGCGCAAAGGTAAGGTCATAGCGCTTTTTATTGCTAAAAGCTCCAGTTTTTTTTTTAACTGTAGAGTAGCTTATCTATTCTATAAACTTGCCAGTCATATCTACGTAATTCAGACTGCACAATATTTACTATATGTTTCTGGACACATTCTTTACTTTCCTTCATCCCATTACGGGAATTACCCGCTGTGACATTTGTCGATCTAATATGCTTACGCAAAGCGATGGTCATAGCGCTTTTTATTGATAAAAGCTGCAGTTTTTTGTAAATGTAATTCAGATCGCACAATATTTACTATATGTTTCTGGACACATTCTTTACTTTCCTTCATAAATAGTAACGAATGCAAGTTTCTCGGAATCTTCATCCATTATCATATCAAGAGGACGTTGTCTTTCTCCAGAAGCCATAATTACTCTCTACAGAGGAATGTTTTCTACAGGAACATTATTAAGTAGTATTAGTTGGCCACCAGGAGTAAGGATTTCCATATCAAATTCTTCAATATTGTTAGCATTATTGCCAGTATCTTGTTGAAAATATTTGTACTAATATTATCATTCTGTCGGTCTGTAACAAATGATACAACATTTTTGAGATTCAAAATTTCTAAACCAATTATCATCGTTATACGTAATCAAATAACTCAATAGCTCTTGCTGGTCTAATTGTTTCGGTCATATAGTCATGCTAGTACTCCAGGGGTCGTCTTAGATGAAACTGAATTACTTGAGCTTGATCAAATGTTCTATGAAGTACTGTAACTGTTTTATTGACTGAAACAGGGACATTTACTAATGCTGCCCTTATTGCACTCTTTCTTTCGAAACCAAGAGCTACTATTATCATGAATGGAAGTCCAGCTGTTACCACCCTTGTATTAATTGAGCTCGATCATATGTTCTAGGAAGTGCTGTAACTGTTTTATTGACTGAAATAGGGACATTTATTAAAGCTGCCCTTATTGCACTCTGTCTTTCGAAACCAAGAACTACTATTATCATGAATAGAAGTCTAGCTGTTACCAGCCGTTCTTCAATAGAAGTTAAGTCTCTGATATACTCAGGTATCTGTAGATAGTCTAGTTAGTTAAATGAATAATTGGATTTCTCTTATTTTTTATTGACCTGCTACTTTGAACTTAAATTTCTCAAGAACTGCTAAAAGGATAGTAGATCGTAGTCAAGCGGGGCTCTGTTGTTAAACGAATGGCTCTATATGGGGAGACATAGCACTTCTGGAGATCTACAGCTTTCTTATGATTCTATTAACAGCAGATTAACTAATATGGATCCTGTGAAAAGCACAGAACTCCCACAGCATTAACCGTCATAACCACTCAGATCTCACAGGGATTAAATCAGCAGAGCATTTGTGAAAAGAAATTCCTAGTGACGCTGGAATTATCGAGGACAAGTTTTGAACACCCGTGGAGTTTAATAAGCATTACCACAGGGCGATGTACTAATCCCCATACTGTTTGACGGAATAAGACCGAAAGACTTAAACTATAATGCCAGTGTAGTTACTCCTGTAATAACACAATTTACCGATGATAGAAAAAGTCCTAGAAGAACTATTAGTACGAAGGCTGAATGATTTCTTAAAAAAATATCAATTAATAAACTCAAACCAATACGGGTTCCAAAAGGGGAAGAATATTAACAAACTTTTGGGAAACTTTGCTTCGCACATAAATAAATTATTGCCCTTTTTATTGATTTCAGTAAAGCCTTCGATACACTTTCACATACAAATTTATTGCAAATATTCGAACGAAACGGCATTAGAGGTAATAATTGTCTGTTATGGTTCCAAAATTACCTCGAGTTTAGAACATACTACGTTAAAATAGGCAATACATTAAGCACTGAAACATATTAAAAAAATAGTGTCCCTCGAGGATCAAAACTAGATGCTATATTATACCATATGTAATCAAACGAAATGATCGACATACTAACCGAATGTTCTGCTTTTGCTTATGCAGATGATATAGCGATTATAGTTACACATAAAAACATCGAAAGCGATCGTGATTTAATGCAAAAACAACTAAACAAAGTAACGCTAAAGTAAAAATTCTATTACAACCAGCAAATAGGAACAACGCCAATATATGGTACAACGAGCAACCATGAAAACGCATCAACAACCGTTAGCAATTTGTTAAGCAACACAGCGCACAAACAAACACAACACAATCATAAACACCAGCACAAACATCAACACACTAGCAAATCAAACAATAAACAAAATCGCCAAAACACTTAAAGTATTAAACATAAAAAGCCTGTATAAAACCAAACTAATAATTATAACGATTCCCGCTTCTTGAAACCAATGAAGTCCAAATACCGACTGTGAACCACTCAAATTTTGGTGAGGACAACATGAGGCTCAGTTCAAGCCACTAAAATTACGCATAGATTGCAAAATAGAAACAAAGTCCTCATAGCGTTAACAGGTAGTACTTGGGGTATGAACAAAGAAATCGTTAAAAAATGAAAACAATTTTATTTAATAATTTATAAAAGTTTATTTATAACAAAATAATTTGTTGTATACATATTTTATAGAAATTTATTTATTTTTTTCCACACGAAAAACGTCCACAATTAATAGCGCTTTTCGTTAATAAATTTACTTTGAGATTGTCCGGATTAGTTAAAAATTCAAAAATCAACACAATTAAAAAGGTTAAAATCAAATATTTATTTAATTGCCGTAGCATTTTTCCAGTTGTTCGATCCACAATGCTAGCAGATATTGAATAAATGTGTTATATTTTATTCACATTTATTCAGTGAATAACCACAAAATGAGGAATTGTATAGGTTGTATTTTACAGAATGCAGAATTTTATAATAAAATTAGATGCAGCTGTCATGTTGTGAATCAGATATTTCATAGTTAAGAATAAAATAAATATGCTGATCTACAAATGCATGTATATACAAAAATGGACATTACTTAATTAGGCTCTTACTATATGTTTGCTAATGCTTGTTTCGTTTTTGGGACTAAAATTCACATCATCTATACGGTCCCGAAAAGAACTCGAAAGTAAAATATTGAGATGTCAAGATTTCAACTCGTTCAAAATGCCCTAGTGTTGTCAAGAAATGACTATTAGATAGAATCGATTCCTATAACAGAAGAGCTGATTAACAGAAGAGCTGATTAAACTAACTAACTAATTAACTAATTAACTAATAACTAAATAACTAACTAACTAACTAACTAACTACTAACTAACTAACTAACTAACTAACTAACTAACTAACTAACTAACTAACTAACTAACTAACTAACTAACTAACTAACTAACTAACTAACTAACTAACTAACTAACTAACTAACTAACTAACTAACTAACTAACTAACTAACTAACTAACTAACTAACTAACTAACTAACTAACTAACTACTAACTAACTAACTAACTAACTAACTAACTACTAACTAACTAACTAACTAACTAACTAACTAACTAACTAACTAACTAACTAACTAACTACTAACTAACTAACTAACTAACTAACTAACTAACTAACTAACTAACTAACTAACTAACTAACTAACTAACTAACTAACTAACTAACTAACTAACTAACTAACTACTAACTAACTAACTAACTAACTACTAACTAACTAACTACTAACTAACTAACTAACTAACTAACTAACTACTAACTAACTAACTAACTAACTAACTAACTAACTAACTAACTAACTAACTAACTAACTAACTAACTACTAACTAACTAACTAACTAACTAACTAACTAACTAACTAACTAACTAACTAACTAACTAACTAACTAACTAACTAACTAACTAACTAACTAACTAACTAACTAACTAACTAACTAACTAACTAACTAACTAACTAACTAACTAACTAACTAACTAACTAACTAACTAACTAACTAACTAACTACTAACTAACTAACTAACTAACTAACTAACTAACTAACTAACTAACTAACTAACTAACTAACTAACTAACTAACTAACTAACTAACTAACTAACTAACTAACTAACTAACTAACTAACTAACTAACTAACTAACTAACTAACTAACTAACTAACTAACTAACTAACTAACTAACTAACTAACTAACTAACTAACTAACTAACTAACTAACTAACTAACTAACTAACTAACTACTAACTAACTAACTAACTAACTAACTAACTAACTAACTAACTAACTAACTAACTAACTAACTAACTAACTAACTAACTAACTAACTAACTAACTAACTAACTAACTAACTAACTAACTAACTAACTAACTAACTAACTAACTAACTAACTAACTAACTAACTAACTAACTACTAACTAACTAACTAACTAACTAACTAACTAACTAACTAACTAACTAACTAACTAACT
The DNA here is from genome assembly GCF_015586225.1 of Lucilia sericata. Lineage (NCBI taxonomy): Eukaryota > Metazoa > Arthropoda > Insecta > Diptera > Calliphoridae > Lucilia > Lucilia sericata. The sequence goes on from NW_023994566.1 coordinate 234,708, forward strand.
AACTAACTAACTAACTAACTAACTAACTAACTAACTAACTAACTAACTAACTAACTAACTAACTAACTACTAACTAACTAACTAACTAACTAACCTAACTAACTACTAACTAACTAACTAACTAACTAACTAACTAACTAACTAACTAACTAACTAACTAACTAACTAACTAACTAACTACTAACTAACTAACTAACTAACTAACTAACTAACTAACTAACTACTAACTAACTAACTAACTAACTAACTAACTACTAACAACTAAACTAACAAACTACTAACTAACTAACTAACTAACTAACTGGAGGAATATTAAAAACTAATAATATATAATCATATCGTCGAGTTAAAATAGATTTGCTGAAGTAGATATTTGCAATGCTGGTAGAATATACAAATACATATTTGATTATCGATCACCATATTCATTTTGGAATAATTTCGTGATTATTGATCCTCTTCTCATTGTATTTATTATTTAATTCTCTGATATTTTCTCAAAGCTTTCAATATAAAATCATACCACGAACATTCTGAAAACCAACAGATATAAATGAAATCTCAACAGATTACATCGGATTACAGTTGCTATTTAATGAATTTCTTAATACAATTAGTTTTTTGGATTACAATCTTGGGAGTATCTTCACGATTTGTGTTCACTCTCAGGAACAATAATCCTAAATTGTCAGTTTAAGAAAAAATACTTTTTTGGTATTTATTCTTCACTATTTCAAGTTCTATTGATTGAAGCCCTCCTTAAATTCCTAACACCTTTTATAGGACAACCTTCCGAAATTAACTTGAAAATTGCAACACTTTCTTTGATGGTGGATATATAGGATTTAATATAGGAGAATTTTTACTTTAACTTGTTTTTATTAATTTCCATATAATGATAATTATTGTACAAAAATTCTTTAATTTTATTTTTTAATTAAAAATACTTTATAAAACGATTTTTTGATAGATCATTTTAGTGATATTTACTGTTAATTGTACAGAAATTAGTTATTATTTATTATAACAAGTTCACACGGACAGTTGAATTACTTAATTCGGCCTCTGAATTACAATAGCCAATTAACCCGTTTCCACGACACATTCGAAATTCGTTTTGACAGTTTATCGCCATGTTGTTTTTTTTTTTCATTTATTATTTTGTTAATTTTTTTGGAATTCATGTATGTGATACATGTATGATTCAAAAATACGTTTGTTATAATATTTTAACAAATTAACAAACAGCTGATTATGATAAACACTCGATAAAAATTATTAATTCGTAGGTAATTTAAACGAATTTATAATTCGTAGGTAATTTAAACTGAATTACGTACAGCTTGTGTAATTCGCAGCTAATTGGGGGTTGAATGAAGAATGTGAGCGTGAATGATGAAGAATTGCATCGTGTAAACGGGGTATTAATTAATTGTACTATTATTTTTATTTATTTATTATTATTATTCACTTTTAACTTAATTTGGATATTAACCACAACCATATCTTCTGTAATTGCGTGTAGTTAAAGTTATTTTCTTTTTGTGATAAAAAATTGGCTTGGAATTATATTCTGGTATTATCAGCAGCAGTAGCATTAAAATGCATTTAACTAAATTTATATGCATCTTATTGGATGAAATTTAGAATGAAACTGATCATGTTACATTACATATATTATAGAAATATATTTTTTTATACTATCACAAAAACCGCAGATACTGTTATTGTTATAATTTTAATCGTATTACTAATGTTCTAGATCTTCCGTATTTGTTGGTTTTAAAATAAACGTTCCAACTTTTTCATATACTAATGATTTTTTCATTTCCAAACCATCAATATTCTAATTGACATTTACATTTTTAACATTAAATTTTAATTTGTTATTAAAATCTTCAGTAATAATGTTAAATTGAGAACCACTGTCTAATAAAACCCGGCAATCTACCCATTTGTTATCACCGGTTTTGAAGTATGACCATTATCTATGCATCACAATTTAAACTTCTTAACTTTTTCCAAGCTTTCTTTAATTGGATGCTTTCTAAATTTTAAACATCTAAACATAGTCTAGTTTATAGTCTAGTCTATAGTCTAGTCTATAGTCTAGACTATAGTCTAGTCTATAGTCTAGTCTATAGTCTAGTCTATAGTCTAGTCTATAGTCTAGTCTACAGTCTAGTCTACAGTCTTGTCTATAGTCTAGTCTATAGTCTAGTCTATAGTCTGGTCTATAGTCTAGTCTATAGTCTAGTCTAGTCTAGTCTAGTCTATAGTCTAGTCTATAGTCTGGTCTATAGTCTAGTCTATAGTCTAGTCTATAGTCTAGTCTATAGTCTAGTCTAGTCTAGTCTATAGTCTAGTCTATAGTCTAGTCTATAGTCTAGTCTATAGTCTAGTCTATAGTCTAGTCTATAGTCTAGTCTAGTCTATAGTCTAGTCTATAGTCTAGTCTATAGTCTAGTCTATAGTCTAGTCTATAGTCTAGTCTATAGTCTAGTCTATAGTCTAGTCTATAGTCTAGTCTATAGTCTAGTCTATAGTCTAGTCTATAGTCTAGTCTATACTCTAGTCTATAGTCTAGTCTATAGTCTAGCCTATAGTCTAGTCTATAGTCTAGTCTATAGTCTAGTCTATAGTCTAGTCTATAGTCTAGTCTATAGTCTAGTCTATAGTCTAGTCTATAGTCTAGTCTATAGTCTAGTCTATAGTCTAGTCTATAGTCTAGTCTATAGTCTAGTCTGTTATTGTTATTTCTTAACAAGTTTTCTCAGAAACTACCAAAGATATTTCGATGAATTTTGCCACACGTTATTTTTTCAAAGCAGTGATTAATTATGTTCAAAATATTTACAATCGATCCAATATTTCCCATAGCCCCCATACAAAGGTATATATTCCCGGAAATTAGTTTATCGTTAATAACTCCCTCAATTATATCGATATTAACACAAAATTTTGTACATGCAAATATAATATGAACAGAAATCATACTATCAACGTAGATCTCAGTCGGTCCACAATTGGTCATAGCTCCCATATAAGGTCCACCTCTGAAAATCACCTAAACGAACATATTTCATTGATAAATAAAGCTATTATGATAAAATTCGATTCAGATATGTTTTGTGTACATACAAATCATTCTACCAATTTTTTTTACCGATCGGACCATTATTGGTCATAGCTCCCATATAAGGCCCACTTCCAAAACTCACTTAAAAGCATACCCAATAAGCATTTTTGCTGGAATTAAAGTGTAAATCAAATTTAATTCCAGTCAAACATTCAATTTTCAAGGGTTGAAATACACTTGCATTACACTTTAATTCAATAGCATTCTCCAATGAAAAGGAAACTTGAATTCAAGTCGAACATTCTAGTATTATTACACTTTAATTCAAGGCTTGAATTAAATTATAATTCAAATAGAAAAAATGCTTGAATTCCATCTTTGAAATACAGCTTAATTCAAAACTTTGAAGTATAAGGTAATTCAAGTAAAAAAAAACAGTGCTATTCAAGCATTTTTAATGCCACTCTACTAAACTCCTAAATAAAATTAACTAGATTTTTTAATATTTAAATTATTTCATATATTTATGTAACACAAAATTATGTTAACAACAAAATATTACTAAAAAAAATATGTAAATTTAAATATTAAAATTTTTAGTAAATTTACTTAAAATAATGCAATGATATACATACATGTGTATATGTATGTAAACAAGCCTTTTAATTGTTTGCAAATATTAATTATAAGTAAAAATGTAAAGTTTATAAACATTTAGAATATATTACAACAAATTAAAATGTTTTCTTTGTTTTTTGCCGTGTCGATTTTTTGCTTGCTGGAAAAACGTTATAACTACTTTTTCAAATTGTGATTCGCTGTGATCGGCAAATTTTTGGCGGTACGCAACTGAAATATTTGTAAATTTAGTCGAAAATCCCACATCCAAAATATCAAATTTAAATAAATAGGTACCTTTAACTGCTAACATAGTTGAAACATTTTTTATCTCGATTTATCTTTGGAACCTTGCCAACAAAACTGTTTAGTAACATCATCTTCTACTGATTCTGGTATACTAGTTTCTCAAAATTTTCTTCTGAATCTTGAATTTTTGCCTCAATCTTAATAAAATCTTCTTTTATTGCATATGAAGTTTTAGCTAAATTAATTTTCAATTCATTACTTCGTTGATGGTGTTGTTTTGAAAAAGCGTTTCATTTTGAGGTAGATTACTTACATTTTGATTAACTTGCTAATTTTGAATCGAGTCGTTGTCTTGCGAGCGTTGAGCAAAAATTAACAATTTTTTCTGCATTTAATTTATTTCATCTTACTATGACACTTACTATAATTTTTGATTGAAACTTTCGACGGTGTATTTTTTAATCTATATTTTTTACTTTATTTTATTAATTGTTTTTTGCTTTCACGGTTTAATCTTGGAAAATCACAAAATTAATAATTTTTTATGACAATAAAAATTAAGTTTGAATAAAACTTTAAATATTTTTCAAAATTTTTTTACTTGAAAAATATTTGAAAAATAAGCTGGAATTTAAGTTGAATTCCAATTAAAACACAAGCACTTGAATTTTAATTTTTTGAGTGCTTATTGGGTATATTTCATTGTCAAATAAAGCTATCTTAATAAAATTCGACACAAATAAGTTTTGTCTAAATATGAATCACTCTACAACATTTTTTCCGGATAGGCTCATAATTGGTCATAGATTCCATATAAGGTCCACTTCCGAAAATCACTTAAACGCATATATTTCACTGAATTCAAAAGCTATTGGGATAAAATTCGACACAAATATGTTTTGTGTACATACAAATCATTCCACCAAATTTTTTACGGATCGGTCCATTATTGGTTATAGCTCCCGTATAAGGCCCACTTCCAAAAATCACTTAAAGGCACATATTTCATTGTCAAATAAAGTTATCATGATAAAATTCGACAGAAATATGTTTTGTCTAAATATAAATCACTCTACGAATTTTTTTCCGGATAGGCCCATAATTGGTCATAGCTCCCATATAAGGTCCACTTCCGAAAATCACTTAAACGCATATGTTTCATAAAATTCTAAAGCTATTAGGATAAAATTCGACTTGAATATGTTTTGTGTACATATAAATCATTCTACCACTTTTTTCCCGGATCGGTAAATTATTGGTCATAGCTTCCATATAAGGCCCATTTCCGAAAATCACTTAAATGCACATATTTCATTGTCAAATAAAGTTATCATGATAAAATTCGACACAAATATGTTTTGTCGTTATATGAATCACTCTACGAAATTTTTTCGGGATAGGCCCATATAAGGTCCACTTACGAAAATCACTTAAACGCATATATTTCTTTGAATAATAAAGCAATCGGGATAAAGTACGACTTGAATATGTTTTGTGAGCATATAAATCATTATACGGAATTTTTTCCGGATCGGTCCACAAGTTGTCTTAGCTCCCATATAAGGTTTACTTCTAAAAATTACTTAATACCACATAATTCGTTATTAAATGATTATATCCGGATAAAATTCGAGATGAATATGTTCTGTGTATAGATAAATCATTATATTTAAATATTTTCGAGCTGGCCTATTAATATAAATTTTTCTGGACTTAATTAAAATTAAAATTAGAGAAACAACAATTTTGCCAAGTTATCTAAAAACGAGTTAGAGTGCTATATTCCTAATACCCTCCACCAGCAAGCTATTTTAAATTAAAATCGGCTAAATACCTAAAAAGTTATAAATCAAAATATGAAAAAACTCACAAAAATTAAGTCTTTTTACATATTCTCGAGTAATTTTCACAAAAACTGTTGTAGATATTGACATAAAATTTATCAAACTTTTTTTTCTACAAAAACTTTATTTCTGTTGAAAATTCTGGGTATCAGTCCACAATTTCCTATACCTCCCATACAAACGTCCATATTTCCGGAAAATTAATTTATGGCTAATAGCTTCCTTCATAAAGTTGCAATCTTTACAAAATTTCGCGAGTCTAAGTCCAATATTAATATTGTTGATCGGAGGATATTTTTTTACGATAGCTCCATAATTGGTCATAGCTCCCATATAAGGTGCCCTTCCGAAATTAACTTAATTTCATATAACTCTATACCAAACGATGATATCGTCACAGCATTTGACAAAAATATTTCTTGGCCCCACAGAAATCATACGGTAAAAATTTTTTACGATCGGTTCATAATTGGCCATAACTCCCTTCGGAAATAAGGTAAATGCTTATTACTCGTAAATAAATTGTGATATGGATACAGAATTTGATATGGACTCACAGAAATCATACAGTAAACTTTTTTTACGATAGGACCACAATTGGTTATGGCTGCCATATAAGGTCTCCTTCCAAAATTGAATTAAACTCACATAATTTATACCGTAAAATATTTTCGCGATCAGCCCGTCATTAGTCATAGCTCCCATATAAGGTCCCCTTCCAAAATCCCCTTAATGCTCATTACTCATTAACAAATTACGATATCTACTTAAAATTTGGTACAGAATTCCGAGAATCTATTAAACACATATAAATAACTAATAACTGAAGATATTGCCACAAAATGTATGATTGTCGTTACATACAAAAATTATATAAGTAAACTTTTTCAGTAGGGATCAATAATAACTTCAGTATAAAGTCCCCTTGCGAAAATTATATAGATGCATATTGATCCTTATCAAATAATGATATCGATACAAAATTTATCTTATTTCTTGTAAGTAAGTACTAAATAGAATTTCACGAGTTTTGAATATTTATTCTTTTACAATCGGGTCATAATTGGATGCATACAGGGTGACATTTTCATTAACATGAATACGATTGTTTTATATTTCGCGGAATAATTAGTTTCCTTCCTAGTTTTAATTAAATATTAAGAAGTACTCAGCCCTCCCGCCACGTCAAGGCTTATTCCATGAGAGGGTAAATATGATATTTCACATATTCATAGTCCGATTTTTATAATCTAAATCTAATTAAAAAACTAAATAAAATTAATATTATTTTAAGAAAATACATATATTTGTAAACAATCATAATTATCTAACTATATATATTATAAACCACTATGTGGCAATTAATATGCCATCATGATGACTATGAATTGTTGGATAAATTTTTGCATTTACATGGTTCAATGGTATGTTTGAAAAAACCCAATCAATTTGTGTTCCATGTTTTGTGGTTGAAGTTGTCGGATTTAAGATCGATACAAGTCCTCTTTCTGTCAATATTCTCTCAGTAATACTATCTGGATCCGTTTTGCGACACTTATTAAAATCTCCTACAATAAGAATTTTGTCAATTTCTGTTCTAATATGAGTCTGCAATTGATCAATAGCTTGCTTCAAGAACAATCTAAAGAGGCCTTCAGCAAACGAAGGGCTCCTATATAAATTAATTATGTTAATATTTTGATACCGGAATGCTATGTATTGAAATGAGTATCCAAGAACATGATCTTCTTTAAACAATAAGTTTACATTAAAGATTTTATCAGTTTTACATAAACTGATATTCCTTTCTTATTTCTGGATCTCTCTTCATGTTCAGCATTGAAACAGTCTAATTTGCCAAGCAATGAATATCCTTCCAATGATTGAATTTCTTCCGGAAATGCCCAAGTTTCTACTAAACATAAAATATATGCCTCCATTATTGTCGGATCAGAAGATAAATCCTTATAGTGTGCATTAAAACTCTAAATATTTTGATAAAATAATTTTACATTATATTCATCATCATGTACAAAATTATGCTGGAGTGTAAGTGCTCGTTCTAACTGTACTCTTTCTAACTCAATTTTTACTGGATCAGTCTTTTCAAATGGTTTTGGAGGAATAAAATTCCCTACAATATACAATCCAGAAATACTGGTAGCTCTACTACACGCTACATATAATGCAGCCATGCTCATTCGATTACGAGTATGAACAACCACTTTTGAATATGTTGCACCTTGGCTTTTATGGATAGTAATTCCTTCCGCTAAAACCAATGGAAATTGCTTTCGCTCAATTGAAATTTGATCATTACGTCTGAATTGGAAACTTCGAACACATTTTTCAATAGGTGTCCAAAGTGATTCACTTGGATGTGGTTTTATCCTTCTTGCTTCCATTCCTACATTTTCATCGGAGAATAGCATCCAAAGAGTAATGGGTTTATTTGTTTCTTTATGAAACTCTATTTCCATTAAGATGCCGGTAGCTCCGTTTACAAGACCATCGCTTGTATTAATATTAATGGTCATCATGTATTTAGCTGAACATTTCAATTTCAGCTCCGTACACAATACTTGTGTCTCTGATGTTTTCATTTTGATAACCACGTTTCTAATACGAGCCTTTTCCTCCGACGACAAAGATTCCGTTTTAATTAAATCAAAAGCTCTTGATTCATATTCCTCTTTTAAAATTTGGCCTAATTTTAATGCGTTGAATTGATCAACTTCCGAATTTGACCAAAATAAGTGAATAGCTTCACTGGGAAATATAAAATTAGAATCTACAACTCTTGATTTTATTAGTCGCACTTATTCGTCGCTCATTTCACCCATTGACATTGAATTTAAAGCTTCGGCAAATTTTCGATCTTCCCTTTGCCTCATAATTTCAGTGAGTTCATAAAATTTAAATTCATTCCAAAGTAGATCTCCAACAATAACTCCATATGGATTTGATGAGTTGGAGCTGAATATCCACTTATCTCCAACAGGAGGTAATGGCTTTAAATCTCCAAAAACTAAAATGGAAATTCCACCAAATCGCTCTGCACTTTTAAAAATTTGTTTTAATCGAGCATCAAGATAACCCAACATTCTTGCTCCAACCATTGAAATTTCGTCAATTATCAATAATTTCAACTCCAATAGTAATGATGAAAGTGAGTTAACTGTATCATTACTAAGAGGACGAATTTCTCCTGAGTACTGATTGACTGGTAATGAAAATAGTGAATGAAGAGTCCCTCCACCAATTCCAAAAGCAGCTTTTCCAGTAGGAGCACTAAGCAAGACTTTGGGTAAATCGGGATTAGATCCAGGAATGGAATTATATCTATAAGTAATAGATTGGTAAATCGTTTTTATCAATCTACTCTTTCTAACTCCAGCTCCTCCTCCCACATACTCACAAAACTTTACGTTTTCCACAACATTTAGTAAAATATGATGGAGGTATTTACGTTGTTTTGTATTTAAAGTCCTTACTGAGGATAATAAACTATCAGCACTTATTAAAGGTGGAAGTCTGATCAGCCTAACACCTTCATTGTTCTCATCAGCATTAATATAATCATCATTATTATCAATAATGTTGATATTTTCATTTAATTCAGGAACAGCTAGGGCTCTAAATTCGTCATCTAGCAGTTGGGTTACAGCTCTGTTATCTTGTTGGTTGTTATTGTCTACATTGTTCTCATTTTGAATTAGCTGAAGAATTTCTTCGAGCTCACCTTCCTTATACTTTTCAAAATCCGATCTATTTCTTTCAATAATTTCCATGTTAAGTCTGCAAGTTTCTTCATTGTCTTTATTCAAGATGTCATTATGTTCATCTTTCCAAGGCAAGTAGAGCATTGCAAGAGCTCGGAAATAATTTTCCCTGCTTAAATCAGCATTAAATGTAGGAAATCGAATTATTGCAGGGGTTTCTTTTTTGTAGACATATCCCGACCCATCATTTAGTTTAATGTACTTTTCATCATTATTTTCTTCAGTGAAATCGTTATTTTCATTATAGTCATCTTCTTCTTCTTGATTTCGGCGATTTCTTGATGGCCTTGATTTTGAAAACTTATAATAAGCCTCGAAATGAGCAAGACAATAATCTTGCATTTCGTTGGGACGTGCAATATAATGGTCAAAGAGATTTTTTTGAAAAACGTCTGTGGATTTTCCAGGAATATTTTCCAATTCTCTCCTAGACTTTAATATTCTAACACGTTTGTCTGGATGTAATGTATTAATATACACTTCGGAACTACTACATTGTGAAAGATGCATTCCCAAAATATTGTACGATGCTTCTTGGCTGGAAACTTCTGAAGCAGAAATAAATTTGTTGCCAATATGTTGAAGTCGCTGCTTAACCGTAAAATTCCCAGACCTTATTTCATCCATTGCCTCATTTAATAATCTCGAAACTCCTCTGTGCGACTTGTTAATGTAATTAACAATATAAGATACGCACACATAGGCATCCAATATAAATTGTATATCTATATTAGCTCTTTGCATTGCTAAAATATTAGGATTGAAGGCATTAATTGAGCGATCTTTGAAAGATCTCTTTAGAAATATTTGGGGTTTTTTTTAGTGATGATCTGATAGCTAAAATAAAATCTTCAACATTTAAATTTATTCTGTTGTCATTTAAAAATTGTTCAAATGTTTGTAGATCATTTACCTCCGCCTCTGATAATTTGGCATTAAGAAGAATTTTAATTTTATTAAAATTGTCTATGTGTTTTCAATTCCATTTCATCTATGTTTTCAGGAAGTGGTAAAAGTATCTTCGTTTCAGACATAGGTGGATATGGTATATTAAATCTGCAAACTGATTGACCTCTTATCTCCCTTTGACAACTTCTGCTATGGTGATGCTCCTGGAATTGAATGTAAGGTGAAACTTCAGGTATATTCGAATCTGTTGAAATATATTTATCAATAAAGCTTACAACGGATGGAAAAGTATTTTCATCTGCCAAATTAACCGATGGTGCGTTTTGAAGCCAATATATCCCATGAACGTGTGGTGATCCTCTTTGCTGAAACTCAATCCTCCAATAAAATTTAATAACTTTATGGTCCCCAAAAACTCCACCGTTAGCTTTGAAGCGTTTAAAAAGATGGCGAATTCTTTGATCAAAATAACGAGAACATGTTATGGGATCTGTGCGGATAAGGTTGTATTTTTGTTGAGTGGTATAAAGCATAGCCTCTTCTTCGGTAATGTCTTTGCCTTCGACTACTTTTGCCAAAATTACTAATAACTCAGGCCAATGAGATTCTGCTGCGGAAAGTGTTATAAAAAAGGTTGGAAGTGCAAATTGTCGAATCATTGCATTACTTTCTTTTTCTCCCCTTCCCAATGAGCTGGAGAAGACCTAATACCTTTAAGTATATGGTATCCTTCGTCGTGTTGTACCAGGTTATGTATGTAGTTATCGTCCAACATATCCCTGGCTGTGTGACGATTGGATCCAACCTTTTTGCGTAAACACGTTGAGATACTATTCTTAATTTTATATAATTCAAGTTTTTTGTAAAAATATAGTACCTTATCAACTCGAGCGCATCTCCTGTCATAGCGACGAATTTCAGACCTTATAACTTTGGCCACTGAAGCTTCACACACTCTTTTAATACCACAATATATAGTTGGAAATGATAACTCTTCGGCATCTTCATCCATGAGCATATCTAGTGGTCGCTTTCCTTCACCTGGAGCAATAGAAATTCTGCTTAATGGAATATTTTCCATGGGAATATTATCCAGCAGTGTTTCTTGAGGATTACATTCTTCAACTACATCTATTTGCACTAGTTCCCGATCCTCTATATTTGCTAAAAATTCAACTTCTTCAGATAATCCCACATTTTGTAACCATTCTTCAGCTATGGAAATTTTGTGTTTTTGATACAATTCTGTATTTACTAAATAACGAATTGCTTCAAAAACTTTGGTGGGACGAATTGTTTCCGTCATAAAGCTATGATTATACTGCAATCGACGTTTTAGGTGAACCTGTATAACTTCCGTTTGATCAAATGTTCTCGGAAGGACGCCCCCCCGGGCATGTTTCCTTGATGTTCAGACCGCATCTTGGTGTATTGCAATCCGGGGGTAGATAGGTGCTACCAATACCTGTAGTCTTCCGGGACTATAAATTGGTGTTGACAATTTACTGCCTGGCCTAGTCCTTGCATAAATTGAAAAGAGGTCTAACCAGAGCACCACATAATCTGGTACTACGGGTGGCCAGTTGCCCACAGGACTTGTCCTGGCTGGTCAGTTGGTTGAGGTTCCTTCGGGATCCACGTAGTGGCTGTGGTTTAAACCTAAATCGCAGGAAGGGGGTGCTTGGTTAAAAGACTGATACACGGTGAAATATAAATTTTCAAGATACATTTCTGTTATCGTTCCTAGATGCAAGGAGCGGTACAAATTACAGAGCATGACTGTGGATTAATAAAATGTTGGAATTGAGCTGATAATGCGAAGAATTGGTAAACGAAGATGGACGATGTTTCTGATGTCTACTTTGAATTCTATAAAGAGAATGGAGTGATTGATGGATTTGACGGATGTGTGATAAATGGGTACAGATGTAAGATGAACGATGAATGATGAATGAGAGTTAGACTACGGTCTATCTAGCCAATGGAGTGCGAAGTCGTCACTGCCCTTTCTTTAATTTTGAAGCGATTTTCCAACATGGTTGAGTGTATGCTCAACTTATCACAGTGGGTGTCTGTGACCACTGAAATAAAGTCTTGTCAATTAATATAATCTGTGTTTTTCGGACTACCAATTACGTCCCCTAGGTGCTGTTGCCGAATCAACAGAGCCTTAGTAGTGTGGTTGGGCGACATTATGTCGGGGTAGATTGAGCTTGCTCATGATACCTGTTTTTCCTCAACGTGACTACTTTGGCAAGAGATTAGATAGCTCGAGTACTTGAGCAAAGTGCTTGTACATGGACCGGCATATCCATGTACAAAAATTGCGACCTGCGTGTAACAAACACAAAGGGGCAGTGGTGAGTTGTTTACTTGATACTCACCCAGTGGTTGAAAAAGTACCACCGTGGGGTAGGGCTACACGCCAGGTACTCACGTAAAGCACTTCGACATCTTGTTCTCGGAAGGACATTTACTATACTGTCGACTTGAATAGGGACATTAACAACTGCGCCTCTGACAGCACACTGACGATTATATCCCAATGAAACGATTCTCATAAATGGGATTGTGGGTGCCACAAACCTTTCTTCCAAAGCAGTTAAGTTTTTCAATTGTTCGGGAATTTCTGGAAATTGCAAACCGTTGCTTAAGCATATAGTGGGAACTTTTCCACCTTTCACTTTGACGCATGTGTTGCAAAATTTGTAGTTATTGTTTTCAGACGGAAATATTTCGGACAAGAAAAATACCTGCCGTAGGTTAATATAATTTAAAATATTAAGGGAACTTACCTGATTCTGGAACCACAATCCTCCACAGCAAACGCACACCTCCGTCGGCCCTTTTTTCACGTTATTGTTAAATTCTGCTAACATTCTGCTCGTATGACGATGAACATCTGTTGATAATATTTCCAATCTTGATTCAGGTGAGAGACGTTGCCTACTTTCCCTATTTCTCAGCGCCCGCCTTTCATTCAGCATTGTTCGATTTACTGGATTTATACGGTGTAATCTTACTCGAACATTTCGCATTTGATTAGAGATTTCCAAACCAATATGCGATAACATCCTTGATTTTCGCTTAGTAATAGTATTACGTCTCTGTTCTGCAGCGCGCAAAATGGGATAAGATCTTCTGGAAGTATGTGCGATGGCGTCCCTTTTCCGTTCAATTTCACGATACTCTTGATTTTCTCGATGAATAGAATGTTCCAAAGTATTCCTCTGCTGCTCCATAGTACGATACGTCGGATCCATGCGACGAGAAAAATGCGCAATCGCATCGAGTGCACGTTCTATTTCACGATATTGTTCATTTTCCCGGTGTATAACATGTTCCAATGTATTCCTCTGCTGTTCAATGGCATGATAGGTCGAATCCATGCGACGAGTAGAATGTGCAGTCGCATCACGTACACGCTCCACTGCACGATACTGTTCCTTTTCCCGGTGTATGGAATGTTCCAATGTATTCCTCTGCTGCTCCATGGCATGATAAATCGGATATATACGACGAGTAGAATGTGCAACCGCATCCCGTAGCCTTTCACTTTCACGAAAACTTTCATTTTCTCGACGGGTTGAATGTGCTATAGTATCCCGGTGCCTTTCAGACTCTCGAAAGTTCTCATCTTCACGACGAATGTGCCAAAGCATCTCGATATCTTTCAGCCGCACGAACATTCTCATTTTCTCGACGGGAGGAATGCTCTTGAGAATCTCGTTCCCGTTCACTATTCCTAAAGGATGATCCTGACCTTCTTATGGATCTTAATAGTCGGTCCCTTTGTCGTTCATTTTGACGATATTCCTCGTTTTGACGTAACATAGATCTCCTTTGAGACGTTCTCAGATTGTGACTTTCTCTATTCCTTTCATAATAGTTGCTGACTGCCTCGCGTGCACGTTGTCTACGTTGTTCAGAAGACTGTTTTCGTAGTTTTGGCATTTTTATTGATATAATGCTAAAAAGATAATTAAATATGAATTAAAAGTCTGTTTTAATATTACTCCTGTTATAAAGGTTTAGAAAAGTGGATTATATACTTACCAATTTGTATTTTATATAGGTATTGATATTTGTTTTGATATATTAAATTTAGTTCAAAACTCTTTTAAGTAATTTATCACTTGTTATTATCTCGAAATTATATATTCGACTAAACCATAATTAGATTTCCCTTTTGTTTATATACAAATGTAAAATGTAAATGTAGAAGTTACATTTTACAGGTAAAACATATTTTCTCTTACCTATTTTTATTACTTAGATAAATTACCTGTATTTGCATACACTTAAATAAAGTCTCACTTTCGCAAGAGTCAGTGGAACCGTTAACCTTTCACCAGGTAACTATTTTTTAACTTTGCAACAATTTTTACGTATATACATTTTATACCTTAAATATGTAATATGTACCTGTAAAAAGGTCCAAATATATTGGACAATAAAATTCTGCGCATTTTTAATTATGTAGGTTAGAGAGATAAGTAACTTTTGGTGGAGGGTATTTAAGATTCGGCACTGCCGAATATAGCACTTTAACTTGTTTATATTTTATTTTTATATACATACCCCCTCATTCACAAACAACAATTTTATTTTATAAAAGGTTTATAAAACAAAATTTCCATACATAATCTAATTTATAAACTGTTTATAAAATAAAAATTTTGTTTGTGAATAAGGAGGTTAATATATATTTTAACTATTTTCTGCCACAGGAAAAACTTCTGCAGTTATTTGTTACTGCTGAAAGTCTATAGTCTCGATCAAGCGTTGGTGACAGGCCATATACTAATTTGCACAAATTTATCATTGATAATAAAAGCAAATATTTTAAATTGAATGAAATCATTATGAAAGTGAAAAATAAACTGATTTTATAAAACAATAAAGGCTTGAATATAACTAAGCGTTTAAAAATAAAATTTATTTTATTTTCTCTACTTTTTTTTTAATTTCTCTTATATTTTCTCTTTAGTGTTGCCCTGATTTTAAAATATTTTTTATATTTTTGTAAATAAAAAACATTTGAATAACTTTAACATTTAGTTTATAATTAAATTTTATTTTAGATTTAATTTGTTTTAAAAAATAATAAAAAACATCGACGACCCTATTAAATGTAAAATTCTCTCAATGGCATTAAACGTCGCCGCCACCACTAATGTTAATGTTCAAGCCTTAACATGAAACAACTCTAGCGAAAATACAACCATGAGTAAATATAATTTTATTTTTAACTAGCTACACCCAATGTGCGTCGCTACATAATGACATAAATAAAAATTCTTTACGATTTTTCATATTTACATTTTACGGGAAAACCTTTGCCATTTCTTTAGTCGGCAAACGGTGTCTCTGATATTAATTTCATCGACCAAGAGGCAATTGTTTTGTTAACATTTCAATGCCATAGTAAACACATTAAAAGTACGATAGCTAAGGTTCTAGTGGAACCTGTTATAGAATTGATAAAAATTTAATTCATATGGAAGGTATGTATGTATAAGTATTTATGTAAATATTAAAATCAAATTTATTTTAAAATAAAAACAAAATATTTAAATTAGAGCTAAATTTATTCTCTGCATGCTTAAATAACGTATTTATTTTGTTGATAACCTTTCCAATTTTGACAGCTTGTTATCGTATATTTCATCAAATCTCTGGTATAATATGGACTTCAGTTTGCGTTGTGATTAACAATGAATAGGTGCACATCAACTAATTATTTACCACCGCAACTAAATTTTCCACAATTTGATTTTGTCGTAGTAATTCTCTCTTTAACTTTAATTTTTTTACAGTTACATGCGGTAGCTGTCAATAGCAAAAATAGTAAAATAATTTTAATGAAATGCACGTACAACATCTTGTTGTATTGGATTTATGAATGAAACTGATTGTGAAATATTAAATATCAAATACGCATTAATATATATAAATTTATAAAGCATTATAACCTGTATCACACCCTAATCATTTACTAATTGCAAAATTATCAGGGATTCATACTGGAAATAATAATAAGCATAAATATAAAAATCCACCTTTGATTAATAAGTTATACTTGAAAAAGTCAATAACTAACTAACTAACTAACTAACTCACTAACTAACTAACTAACTAACTACTAACAACTAACTAACTACCTAACTAACTAAACTAACTAACTAACTAACTAACTAACTAACTAACTACTAACTAACTACTAAACTACCTACTAACTTAATAACTACTAAATAACTAAATAAACTAACAACTAAAAACAAAACTAACTACTAGCGAACTATCAAATCGACGCGATCTACTATCTAGTAGCACTATCTATCTCTCTATCTATCTCTCTATCTATCTAGCTATCTATCTACTATCTATCTCTACTATCTATCTCTATCATCTAGCGAGTCTATCTATCTATCTATCTATCTATCTATCTATCTATCTATCTATCTATCTATCTATCTATCTATCTATCTATCTATCTATCTATCTATCTATCTATCTATCTATCTATCTATCTATCTATCTATCTATCTATCTATCTATCTATCTATCTATCTATCTATCTACTATCTATCTATCTATCTATCTATCTATCTATCTATCTATCTATCTATCTATCTATCTATCTATCTATCTATCTATCTATCTATCTATCTATCTATCTATCTATCTATCTATCTATCTATCTATCTATCTATCTATCTATCTATCTATCTATCTATCTATCTATCTATCTATCTATCTATCTATCTATCTATCTATCTATCTATCTATCTATCTATCTATCTATCTATCTATCTATCTATCTATCTATCTATCTATCTATCTATCTATCTATCTATCTATCTATCTATCTATCTATCTATCTATCTATCTATCTATCTATCTATCTATCTATCTATCTATTCTATCTATCTATCTATCTATCTATCTATCTATCTATCTATCTATCTATCTATCTGTCTATCTATCTATCTATCTATCTATCTATCTGTCTATCTATCTATCTATCTATCTATCTATCTATCTATCTATCTATCTATCTATCTATCTATCTATCTATCTATCTATCAATCTTCCTACCTACCTTAAACTTGAGGGCTATAAAGACGTTTATGTATAGAATCGACATTTCTAATTTAAGGCATGCAACGCGGGCTGGGTACCACTAGTAAGATAATGAAACACAATTCGATTTGGGATAATTTTTTATTTAAATTGGTACATTTTGTTAACTAATAATTTTGTTAATTCATTTCTCAAAATGTGATTAACTCATAAAACCACTATACGGCCTTTCAATTTTTACCACAGTGAAATTTACCACAATTATTTCTGACAATTGTAATTCTCTCATGTTTTTTAGGCGGTAGCTTATTGCAATTACACAAAATGATCAGTAATAAAATCAAGAAACATTTGAAATATTTTTTAAACATTTTC
Organism: Lucilia sericata; assembly: GCF_015586225.1. Classification (NCBI taxonomy): domain Eukaryota; kingdom Metazoa; phylum Arthropoda; class Insecta; order Diptera; family Calliphoridae; genus Lucilia; species Lucilia sericata. The sequence goes on from NW_023994566.1 coordinate 252,650, forward strand.
AAAGTAAAAAAACACACTGTTTAGTTTAAAGCTGTTTAATGAAGATTTCGCGATCACTTTAAGCTGTTTTGTGGTGATAATGAACAAAGTGTTCCTCTCTTTCTCCCTCTTGGCAACCTTGCCTCTACAGCTTTTTTATTTAGATTTAGATCATTCACAAGATTTCTTTATAATTCTGCCTGGATGTTGACATTGACACTAATTTTTTCCACAACCATATTTTCCACAATTAAGTTTTGTTCTAGTGACTCTTTTCCAGTTTATTCGCACACAATTAACTGCTGTTGTCGTCAAAAGAAATAAAAATATTAATTGTATTATTTTCATGAGCAACATTTTAGTTTGAACTTTGAAATTAAACTGAGCTTAAATATTTACAAATACGAGTATAAATATTTATTAAAAAAATAATATTTCGAAGTATTAATTCATTTCATTTAAACGTTTTTGTTATTTTATTTAGTCAGGAACGAGGGAGTTTCGCTTGAAACTTAAAATTGACCGCTAAAAGTACTCTCAGTGCTGAAAACCCTTCCGATATCTCTCGACGGTTTCTATGTGGTCATCAGTGTTGTCAGAATGAGCATAAAAATTAAGGGTTTGAATACATTCTTACAAAGAATTTATTCATTGACTTCTCTGCAGAAATAACGATAAGAGAAATTTCTCAAGAAGTACTTGTAAGTGATGATTGAAACAGTACAATTGTACCTTTTAGAACAATTTAGTGATCTGTAGATTATTTTAAAGTTTAAAATTTTTCTTAAAGGTACTTAATTGTTTTAAAACTTTTAATATGCAGCCGGCCGTCTAATATGATCTTTTTAAAAAAATTAAACCTTTCGGAGATCAGAACAAATTGTAGTACCGTCCTCACAGTATATAGTGACGTACTATATAATAACGTATTAATTACCTCATTTCTTACTTTCATTACTTGAAGAAAAGTACTTTTTTTGAGTTGATAAGTATTAAAACAATGTTGAAAGTATGATTTATCATCTCTGACAATTAAAAAACTTATATATATTTTACCGCAAAATTATATTCTTATCAATGACAGCAATTTGAATGGAAAATATAAAAAACCATATACATTTTGTATTTTTTTGTTACTAAGTATTTAGGGGATTTACTCTAAAAAAATTCCAATTGTGATCTAATCACATTACAGCACTGTGGCTCCAAATCAATAACTAGTTGGACAAATAATAAATGAATAATTGACATTCAAGTCATTTTCTGAAGGGGGCTAGTGTAAAATGAGGCTCGATAATTACGATACTTTAACATTTAACATAATTATGAGCTCAAGAGCTCTTTTCGTCTTTGGATCAAGTCAAATTTCATTAAATTATTTTGAAAATTGCGACCTACATATAGCGTGTAAATTTATTCTGAGCAGATTGGTAAATCTTTCAAATCGGATGGATAACGAAAAAGTGCCCTACTTTGATCCTCTATAGCTTCTGGAGCAATTGTGGGCTGCACTTTCAAAACTTAAACCATATCGTACCAGCCTTTTAGAAATGCCAGCGTTATTTCCAAAAAAATGATTCTGCCACACTGTGCAGCGGACCTCCCCTCCCCCCGGGGGCATGTTACCTTGGTGAAATCTCCACCTTGGTGTTATTGTAATATCACGGGGAAAAGAGATGCTAGCAATGGCTCTAGTCTGGCGGGACTATAAACTGGTGATGATCAAATGTATCCTCGACCTTTCCTTGGAATGATTTGACATGGGGTACCAGAGCACCATATAATCTCGCACTTCGGGAAGCAGGACTTATCCCAGTTGGTTAGTTGGTTGAGGCTCCTTTGGGATCGACGTAGTGGCTGTGCTTTAAACCCAAATTCGCGAATGTTGGTTTAAGGACCGAAATATCTTATGCCATATATTTATGTCTGGATTCTCTCTCCGGTGCTGTTGCCGTCTCCAAATATTTCACCGGGTGATGTCTTTCCCGATGTGCTGAACGATCGGCAAAGACTCCTTTTCCCGACAGGAGATTAGTACTGATTTAGACATTTTCACGGTGCTATTGCCATCTCAACAGGATGCATATTGTTTCATGCTACGCTACTTACGGCTGAGGTTCTCCACTCAACTTGTGGGGGCAATTATTAGATTCGATCTGACATACAGATGAATCCTGATTTATTGTTACGTATTTCGGTCTACCAAATACTTCTCTAGGTGCTGTTGCCAAATCAACAGGGCCATTTTAGTTATGTGGTTACGCGGGCTTTAAAAGGTTAAGGAATGTACTAGAATGGGTCATTAGTTGATGGGGATTGTATTTTAAATAATGCAATCTTTCATGACATCTAAAGGGTGGTCACCTTCCGGTATACCGGAAGATTGATTTCACCTGATGTTGGGGTTGTCTCCTCTTGTATTGACTTTAGACCGGTGATTGTTGTTTCCTTGTCAGGGTTTGCATTGGGATTGATTCCATGCTGCCTGTCTTTCCGCAACGGGGCTACTATGGCAAGAGATAAGATAGCAGGAGTACTTAAGCAAAGTACTTGTTCATGGACCGGCACAGCCATGTACAAAAATTGCTACCTGAGTTCTTTATAGAAGGATTCAGGGGCGCGTGGTAGACCGATCTCAGGTCTACCCTATCGATGAAAAAGACCACCGTTTGACCACACTTTGACATTCTTGTGGTCCGCTGTACAAGAATGTTATCGAATGACTCGGCTGTTATCTCAACTTCTGGTTTTTGGAATCAAATGGCAAAATGAGATCACCTTGACTCATATTCTAAACGTTATACTTTGTTCTAAACCACAATTCAATAAAATATACAATACGATTTAAAATTATTTTCATAACAAACTGTTTTATTAAGATTAAATTTATACTAAAAACATTTTAAATATCTACAAACAAATTAATTTACTTATGATTTGAATCTGAAATGATGATAGCCGGCTCCTTTGATAACGTTCCCAAGGACTCTTTATGTTTCTCCCAAGGACCCTTGTAATGTATCTGTTTCTGTTTTATACTATTTCTTTCCACATTTATATGTTCCGCAATTAAGTCTTGTTCTAGTGATTTTTTTAAAGATTATTGGTTGACAATTAGATGCTGTTGACATCAGAAAAAGTAAAAATATTAATTTGATTATTTGCACGAGCAACATTTTATATTCAACTTTAAAATAAACTGAGGGCGGAATGCTAAAAATGTGATTTTAAATGTTTATTAAAGAAAGGTATTTAAAGGTATTAATTAATAGCTTTTAGTTTGGTAAATGAAATTTGAACATAATCATTTAAGGAGACTTTAATGAAAGCATATAGAATTTTAAGCTATGGGAAATGCCTTAATTTACAGTAGATTTCCACTGGAACACAGCAACGAAGTAGCAATTTGAACGGTTGGTTTCAGAGCAACGAATTTTTTAATTGAATGAATGAAGTTTTTGACATGACTGCATTTTGAGAAATAGCCGCAAAAGTAAGAGAAATATCTTAACAAGAACTTGCAGAGATGTTTGATGAATGTCTGTAATTTCTAAATATAAAATTTATTTGAATTTTTTTCTAAAGAACTCAGACATCTGCTCGGTAAAAATCTTCAATAATTCAATTAGATATGAGTTTAGTTAAAATCATTAAAATCGAATTTTTGAGAAACTATAGCAGATTTTTGAACAAACATTGTAACAAGTCCTTTTGTTCGTCCAGGAATTAACATGGTTGAAGTCTTTTAGAATCGGTTCTAAATTTCATATATGTAGCTCCCATACATACTCCCGGAAATTTGATTTATTATTAATAAGTTCCTCTAGAATATGGTTATATTCAGAAAATTTTACACATATAAACCTAATATCAATAGAAATCGCACTTCCAACTAAAACGTGGATCAGTTTATATAAGCCCCACTTCCGCAAATCAAAAGAATATAATTCATTAACTAATCAACGCATGGGGAAACAAAATTCAACACGAATGTGTTATGAACATACGCAAATTATTCAGCGTAAATTTTTTGGATGGACCCATAATTAAATGATTTGTAACTACCTCTTGAATTTTTCCCGGATAGATCCACTATTGTTTCTAGTTGAAGCCTTCAAAATGTAGGAATGTAAATTTCTAATTACATTATTTAGTGTCCTAGTGGTGTTAGGTCGTTTCGTTCCCATCAGCGACACAGGAAATGGAGCGACCACATGGCTAACGAAATTTCTACAACATCTATCTCTCTTCTAGACTAAGGGCTATCTACATCCACGACAACTAGGAAAGGATCGAAAACAGGAGCGAACGAGCGAGCGAGCGAGCGAGCGAGCGAGCGAGCGAGCGAGCGAGGCGAGCGGAGCGAGCGAGCGAGCGAGCGAGCAGCGAGCGAGCGAGCGAGCGAGCGAGCGAGCGCGAGCGAGCGAGCGAGCGAGCGACGAGCGAGCGAGCGAGCGAGCGAGCGAGAGCGAGCGAGCGAGCGAGCGAGCGAGCGAGCGAGCGAGCGAGCGAGCAGCGAGCGAGCGAGCGAGCGAGCGAGCGAGCGAGCAGCGAGCGAGAGAGCGAGCGAGCGAGCGAGCGAGCGAGCGAGCGAGCGAGAGCGAGCAGCGAGCGAGCGAGCGAGCGAGCGAGCGAGCGAGCGAGCGAGCGAGCGGAGCGAGCGAGCGAGCGAGCGAGCGAGCGAGCGAGCGAGCGAGCGAAGAGCGAGAGCGAGCGAGCGAGCGAGCGAGCGAGAGAGCGAGCGAGCGAGCGAGCGAGCGAGCGAAGAGCGAGCAGAGCGAGCGAGCGAGCGGACGAGCGAGGAGCGAGCGAGCGAGCGAGCGAGCGAGCGAGCGAGCGAGCGAGCGAGCGAGCAGCGAGCGAGCGAGCGAGCGAGCGGCGAGCGAGCGAGCGAGCAGCGAGCGAGCGAGCGAGCGAGCGAGCGAGCGAGAGAGCGAGCGAGAGAGCGAGCGAGCGAGCGAGCGAGCGAGGAGCGAGCGAGCGAGCGAGCGAGCGAGGAGCGAGCGAGGAGCGAGCGAGCGAGCGAGCGAGAGAGCGACGAGCGAGCGCGAGAGCGAGCGAGCGAGCGAGCGAGCGAGCGAGCGAGCGAGCGAGAGAGAGAGCGAGCGAGCGAGCGAGCGAGCGAGAGCGAGCGAGCGAGCGAGCGAGCGAGCGAGCGAGCGAGAGAGCGAGAGCGAGCGAGCGAGCGAGCGAGCGAGCGAGAGCGAGCGAGCGAGCGAGCGAGCGAGAGAGCGAGCGAGAGCGTAGCGAGCGAGCGAGCGAGCGAGCGAGCGAGCGAGCGAGCGAGCGAGCGAGCGAGCGAGCGAGCGAGCGAGCGAGCGAGCGAGGAGCGAGCGAGCGAGCGAGCGAGCGAGCGAGGAGCGAGCGAGCGAGACGAGCGAGAGAGCGAGCGAGCGAGCGAGCGAGCGAGCGAGCGAGAGAGCGAGCAGAGCGAGCGAGCGAGCGAGCGATTCTATCATTATATATATCTATCGATCTATCTATCTATCTATCTATCTATCTATATATATAGCTATCTATCTATCTATCTATCTATCTATCTATCTATCTATCTATCTATCTATCTATCTATCTATCTATCTATCTATCTATCTATCTATCTATCTATCTATCTATCTATCTATCTATCTATCTATCTATCTATCTATCTATCTATCTATCTATCTAACTAACTAACTAATTAACTAACTAACTAACTACCCATTTTCTTATTTAGCATACTATATTTTCTTATTTAGCCTAAAAAATAATTAAATACTTAGTTACAAACCATTAAAAACAATTAAGCAAAACATACAATACGTTTAGACAAAATTTTTATTAAAAATGTTTTTCAAATAAAACAATAAATTTTGATCTTTGTAAATCTTTGGAATTACATTTTTCCTTTTTTTCGCAAGAACTTTTCTAACGGTGTATGCTTCTGCTGTTTTACGCCATTCTTTTCCCACAACCATATTTTCCACAATTAAACTTTGTTCTACTGACTCTCGTTTGGTGGAAACGACGACAATTAGATGCTGTTGCCATCAGAAGCAGTAGTAAAAATATTTTAATTAATTTCGAAATTATCATTTTAGATTGAACTTTAAAATGCAACTGGAATGTTGAATGAAAAAAATAGGAATATAAATACTTACTGCGGAATGATATTAAAAGGTATTAATTCATTTTACCTACATATTTAATTTTGAGACTGATATGGGAATGCAATCCACTAAGTAATGGAGTTCTAAATTTAGATCAATTGGGTTCAAAATACAATTATTATAACAAATCACACTATATTAAAGCGAATAAATTGAAAGACTAGCTTTTAAAACAAAAATTTCTTGAATACTGAATGAACACATTGATTTCCCTGCTTTTGATAAGAGAAATTTCTCAACGAATACTTAACAGAGATGATTGTATCTAAAATCGCCCCATTTTTAATTTGTGTTTGAAAAGTACCATTTCTTTTTATACCCTGCACCACCATCAGTGGTGATAGAGGGTATATATAACTTTGTCATTCCGTGTGTAACACCAAGAAATATTCATCTGAGACCCAACAAAGTATATATATTCTTGGACCTTATGAAATTCTGAGTCGATTTAGCTATGTCCGTCTGTCCGTCCGTCCGTCCGTCCGTCTGTCTGTCTGTCTGTATAAAAGATTCTCACGTTAACACGAAGCAATAAAAATTAACGAAATTCATCCAAAATATTTATTATTGTCCTAGGCAGTTTGGTATTGAAAATGAGCAAAATCGGTTTACACCGGGAAAAGTTATGAATCAAAATTTGAAACAACCTCGAAAAAAATAAGCATTTTTTACACATTCTGATGTAATTTTCTCGAAAACTATGAAAGATAATTCCATGAAAATCAGCACACATTCGTTTCTACACAAGAGCTTGAGTCCTGCTGAAAATTGGCAGAAACGGTCCACAATTTCATATACCTCCCATACAAAAGTACATATTCCCGGAAAATAGGTTTTTTGTTAATAACTTCCAACACAATGTCGAAATCTTTACAAAATTTTACAAATTAAAATCTTATGTCAATAGAGTTCATTCAGAGAAAAAATTTTCTGGATCGGTCCATAATTGGACATAGCTCCCATACAAGGTCCCCTCCCGAAAATAACTTAAACGCAAATAATTCATTTCTAAATCAAGTTATCTATATAAAATTTGGTACAAGTATTGCCCTCACATACAGAAGTATTACTGTGAAATTTTTTTTCCATCGGTCCATAATTGGTCATAGCTCCCATACAAGGTCCCCTCCCGAAAATCACTTAAACGCGCATAACTCATTACTAACATAAGACATCCATAAAATTTGGTACAAGTATTACTCATGTGCACAGAAATATTATTGTGAAATTTTTTTCCGATCGGTCCATTATTGGTCATAGCTCCCATACAAGGTCCCATCCCTAAAATCACTTAAACGCGCATAACTCATTACAAAATTAAGATATCCATATAAAATTTGGTACATGTATTACTCTTACATACAGAAATATTACTGTGCAATTTTTTTCTGATCGGTCCATAATTGGTCATAGCTCCCATACACAGTCCTCTCCCGAAAATCACTTAAACGTACATAACTCATTAACAAATTAAGATATCTATATAAAATTTGGTACAGGTATTGCTCACATATACAGAAATATTACTGTGGAATTTTTTTCCGATCGGTCCATAAATGGTCATAGCTTCCATACAAGGTCCCTTCCAGAAAATCACTTAAACGCGCATAACTCATTACTAAATTAAAATATCCATATAGAATTTGGTACAAGTATTGCTCAAATGAACAGAAATATTACTGTGAAATTTTTTTCCGATCGGTCCATAATTGGTCATAGCTCCCATACAAGGTCCCTTCCAGAAAATCACTTTAACGCACATAACTCATTAACAAATTAAGATATCTATATAAAATTTGGTACAAGTATTGTTCATATGCACAAAAATATTACTGTAAATTTTTTTTCCTATCGGTCCATCCTTGGTCATAGCTCCCATGCAAGGTTCCCTCCCGAAAATCACATAAACGCACATAACTCATTACAAAATATTGATATCCATACATTTAGCACAAATATTGCTCTTATATACATAAATTACACTATAAAATTGTTTTACGATCGGTACATACTTGGTCATAGCTCTCATACTAGGCCCCCTCCAGAAATTACTTAAATGTACAATATTCATTACCAAATAATGATACAGATACAAAATTTTGAAATTTTGATTTTATATACACAATTGGTCATAGCTCCCATACAAGGTCCTCTTTCGAAAATCCCTTAAATGCACATTACTCATTACCAAATAAAGCTATTGATACACAAATTCTATTTCAAGATTTTTTGCACGATCGGTTCATAACACACATTACTTATTACTAAATTACGATATAGATACAAAATTTTACTGAAATATAGCTTTCATGTCCAGAAGTTTTGCTTAAAGAATTTTTTACGATCGGTCTATAATTGGTCATATTTCCCATACTAAGTCCTGCCCCTAAAACCGTATTTAACTAGTTGCATTATCAATTTGTGTAGAACAAAATTATATATATGTATTTTGAAAATCCTTAAATCTTTCAAACACATGCATACATGCAAATTAATAAAAATCGCCAAGCGTTGGTAATGTTCAATAAATTTTGGAATTGTAATAGATTTGAGCTGTTTGAATCTAGGGATTTTTTCTATTTAAGATATGAGAAAACTTATTTCTACAAATATTTGATCAATTAGAAAAGTATTAATATAAAAGTAGCTGGTGGAGGGTATTTAAGATTCGGCTCAGCCGAATATAGCACTCTAACTTATTTAAATTAAATTATAATTTATCATCTCTGTTACGAAGAAAAAAAAAAAAAAAAATAAAACACACACACACAAACAAACGGTACTTTACCGCAAAAATGTATTCATATCAAGGTCTTTATGGGAAGTATTAAGTCTATATTGTGTGCTTAGCTATGGAATTTATAGTTGGATATTTTTAACAATGATCTAATGCGGATTGATTTTAAATACAAAATTTAACTTGCATTGTTTTATTTGGAGTCTAAAGAAAACACAGGCCGACAAATTTTTAACCCAGAGACCATAGTATATTTTTCTAAAGGATCTATGTGCTGCGCTGAATCCGAATCTGGCCTCCGAATTTCTTCATCACATCTGGAATTTGAGATATAGTGTTCTTTTGGAGACTTTATAACTGCTCGAAGGCAACTTTATTTGTAAAGTTGTAAGCCATCTAAAAGGGCATTCTGCCAGCTTTAAAATAAAGGCTTAACATCTGTCATACATATCTTCTTTCCTCTTCGAGATATCTTCTCCTAAAGCTTGATATAACAATAATTGTTGCAGAAATATCATCCGTTGAAGTTGACCGACAGACATTTGATTTTGAGTCAATCAGATAGGTGTGGATCCTATATTTTTGCTCGCATTATAGTAGAAGAGAGTATAAATACCACGAATATACCAAAGGAAGATGTTATGCCTTAATTTTAAGGTTGATAGAATGGACTTTTAGATGGCATATAACATTTCACAAATAAAGTTATCTTGGCACTGTTATAGCGTCTCCAAAATCGAGTTTTTTTTTAAATTTGTGCAGATATTTGTAACACCCTAATGTACTGGTTATACAGCCACCTTAAAGTATATCAATCGGCTTAGAATAGCTTTCTGAGTCGCTATGACTATCTGCCTGTCTGTCCATCTGTGTATTCAATGTTAAAGATAATTTTATGAATTTGGCACATACATATCTTTTGACCCAAGGACGAAGCCTACTGAAAATGGTTGCAAGTGGTTCATTTATAGGACCCCTTGCAATTAACTAAAATGTATTTTTAATGGTTAATATCAGTTTAATGTTTTTCAGTTCAAAATAACCAGACACTCCGTGGGATGATTATTAGTATGCAAGTTCTATCTGGTGGGTATGGGTTCGATTCAACACAGAAACTGTGATCTATTTTAATACAATCGTCACCCTGATTAGTTAATTAATTTAGAATATAATTTGTGTTTGTATTGTCATATAAAAGTTTTTTTTTGCAAATTTAGTTTAAAAATTTGTTAGCTGAATAGCATTAAAACTTAGCTGAATAAGGATTTTATTAACTAAAACTATAGAAAATGTTAGTGTTTCAAATTTGTCAAGAAATTTTGACTCCTGAATTGCGAAAATTGTTAGCTGAATAATAATTTTATTAACTAAATTGAAAGAAAATAGGTTCTTCATAAAAATTTGTTAGCTGAATTATAAGAAATGTTAGCTGAATAAGGATTTAGTTAACGCAATTCTTTAATAATAATAATATTTCAAGTTCTTCATGAAATTTTGATAGCTGAATTGCAAAAATTGTTAGCTGAATAGAATTTAAATATAAATGTCTTTAATTTGAACCAATTTGTTTTAAAAGCTTCTCGTTTTTAAAGATTTTCGGATAGCAGAATTAGAAAAAAATGTTCAGAAAAAATTTAAACAGCTGAATTGTAAAAATGTGCAGCCTTAAATGAAAATCTACAGCTGAATAACAAAATTTTTAATATTTTATTAAATTTGTTTAGCTAAATAGCCTAAATTATTAGCTGATTGCAAAATGTTTAATATTTTGTTAAATTTGTTGAGCTGAATAGCTTAGATCATTAGCTGAATAGCTTAAATCATTAGCTAAATTCCATTTTCTTATAGAAAAAGCCTATTCCTAAAGTTTTTTTTCAAGAATTAATGAGCTGAATTGCAAAAATGTTTTGCTGAATTGGGTTTAAATGTGTTTTTTAAAGAATTTCAGTTAGCTGAATTAAGAAAAATTTTAGCTGAATTGTGAAATTTTCAAAAATTATTTGTTTATTTTCTGTTTAGCTTAAAATTGAAATAGCTGATGTGAAACATTTTCAAAAGTAAATAATAATCTATAGCTGAATTACAAAATTTAAAATACTTCGTTATATTTGTTTAGATGAATAGCTGAAATCACTAGCTGAATTTCATTTTCTTATAGCAAAAGCCTATTCTTAAAGTTTTGCTAAAAAATGAATGAGCTGAATTGCAAAAATTCTTAGCTGAATTGATCTTAAATGTAAATTTCTTTAATTTTGAAAGAATTCATTTTATATTTTGGTGTTTTTTAAGAGTTTCAGCTAGCTGAATTAAAAAAAATTTAGCTGAATAGTGATTTTTCCAAACTAATTTGTTTATTTTGTGTGTAGCTTAAAATTTTAATAGCAGAATTTTAAAAATGTTCAGTTGTAAACAAAATCTATAGCTGAATAGCTTAAATATTTAGTTGAATTCTATTTTCTTATAATATTGTCGGCTGAATTGCATAAATTCTTAGCTGAATTGGTTTTAAATTTAAATTTCTTTAAGTTTTAGGGAATTTATTTTAAATTTTTTTGTCTTCAAGGCTTTGCAGCCAGCTGAATTAAGAAATATTGTAGCTGAATTGAAAAAATGTTAAGTTTTAAATAAAAATATATAGCTGAATTGCACAATTTTTAATATTTTGTTGAATTTGTTAAGCTGAATAGTTTAAATCATTAGTTGAATTGAGCTGAATTGCATAAATTCTTAGCTGAATTTGTTTTAAAAGTAAATTTCTTTAATTTTTAAAGAATTTATTTAAAATTTTGTTATCTTTAAGGCTTTTCAGCTAGCTGAATTAAGAAAAATTTTAGCTGAATTGGAAAAATGTTCAGTTTCAAATAAAAATCTATAGCTGAATTGCACAATTTTCAATATTTTGTTAAGTTTGTTTAGCTGAATAGCTTAAATCATTAGCTGAATTGAGCTGAATTGAATAAATTATTAGCTGAATTGTTTTTAAATGTAATTTTCTTTAATTTTTAAGGAATTTATTTAAAATTTTGTTGTCTTTAAGGCTTTTTAGTTAGCTGAATTAAGAAAAATTTTAGCTGAATTGTAAAATTTTCAAAATTAATTTGTTTATGTTGAAATTTAACCAGCTGAATTGAAACAAATGTTAGCTGAATACAAAAATTCACAGCTGAATTGCATAATTTTCTTTATTTTATTAAATTTGTTTAGCTGAATAGCTGAATTCTATATTTTCCCAAAAATTTAATCAGCTTTATGGCAAAAAAATTTAAAGTTTGTTACATTTGTTTAGCTAAATAGCAATTTTTCTACACTTTAACCACTGTATAGCAAAATATTTACTTTAAAACAATTGCCTATTTTTAGGCATACATCAATAAATACAGCTTCCGTTCAATAACGGTTTTCTATTATTTGAATAAAAACGAAAACGAAAGAGCTTTCCACTTGTCAACTAACAACTATGGCCAAATAACGAATCTAACAATGCGCATGTATGTATGTAGTATACAATAAATGAAGATAAATTAATAAAGGAAGCGTAAAACAAACAAAAGAGAAGGAGAGAGAGAGAGAGGTAAATGTTAAGACAAAGAGAATTCAAATGAACCTGCGACAATTGCATACAAATTGCGAAACTAGTGTTACAGTATAAAATTGAAAATGAAACTACAAACAACGTTAACAAATGAACTTTCAGTAAAATAAAACGGTTAAAAAAATTATTTATTTAGATTAAAAAAAAAAATTAACTGAAAAAAAGGAAAAATTTAATTTAAAAATTAAAAAAAGGAATAAAAAAGTCAAATACAAAGAAAATTTTGTTAAATGTTTAAAAAAATATAACTTAGTATAACTAATATAAAGAAAAGCAAAAAAAAAAAAAGAATTTGAAAAATGTGTGTATAACTGTGCAAAATTTATAGTTAAAGTGAAAAAAATTAAGCCGAATGCTTTGAAAATTTAAATAATCTTAAGAGTTATTAGTTAAAATATTAAATGAAATTTATTGTGTAATAAGTTTAAACTTGCAAATACAGTGATTTTTAGTTTTTTTGTGTTTTTATAACAACCGTTATTCAGGCAATTTTCTAATCAACTTTTGGTATTAGCAAAAGAAAAAGTTTGCACAGCAAAAAAAAAGAAAAGCAGAAAACTCTATGTATTTGCTGTAACCCACATTTTTTCTTTTTTTTTTGCGAAAAAATAAGGTAAATGTTGTTGTTGTTTTTTTATCAGCAATATACACTCTTTAACTTAAGCTTATACATATCAAAACTTACTTATACTAACATACATACATACATACATACATACATACATACATACATGCATACATATACTCTATATACGTATGTAGCTACTACGTACGTATGGTCGTACGTGCATGTATAGGTATTATAGTATAAACTACTAATAGCAACAACAATAATATAAAATGCACACACCCACACCACTTGGCATATAAAATAATACTTAAATACAATTCTAAAATATAATATATACATACATACAAACAAACAAACATTTAAACGTTGTAGTATATACTTTAATACAAATATAAGTAGTTGTATAAAAGAAGAACAAAAAAACCCTTAATGTAAAGTGGCAGTTGCAAGCTGCAGCAAAATTTAAAAAAAAAAAAAAACAGAAGACCAATTAGTAGTAATTAGTTTAAAATATATAAAATAAATTATAAATTTTGTATTTACATATGTATATATGTATGTGTCTTTTAACCTTTTAATAACAACATTTAGATACAAATTTACTTGATTTGAAATAAACACAACATAAAGTATTTGTATAACACTTAGGCGTATGTGTAATATATTTCCTTAACATCGTGCTCATACGCCTAGGGGGTCACATTTTTTTGTATAGCTGTGTATTTGGCAAACGTGTGTTTGTGTTATAAATTTTCAATTTTGTTTTTTTTTTGATTTGGTCAAAAGCAATAAATGAACTAATAAAAACAACAACTTTCTCTCTCTCTCTTTTACACACTCTTTTCATTTACTCACTCGTTTCTTTTTTTTGTAACTTTCTCTAATATTTAAAACATACATACAATTATGCACGAGTAGTAGCTATATGTAAGTGTGTGTATAAAAAGAGAGTTTGTATATCTGTTACATTCATTTATGTTGATGGCATGTCATAATGTCCATGGAATACTTTTATTTAGTTAAAAGATAAATTTAAACTAAATTTTGCTTTATATTCAAAATCGTTTATCAAATATTGTACATTTGTTTATAGTTTTTTAATTGAAAGTGTCATAATTTTCATTGGGAAAATTTTATATAAACTAAAATCTAAATATTTGTTCATAGTCCAGGGTTTTGTTATAACACGTTAGACAGCTAAATACAAATTGACACAAATCATCACAAATCCCACATTTAACTTTATCAGTAAGTAATTAAAGAATGCCATAAATGGTGTAAGCGTTAGGCAAAATATTAGAGGTCAAAGGTCACAAGAATCTGTGTTTTTTTGCAAACGCTTTTTTATATCTTTATTGTTTCTTTATAAATAGTTAGGTTAGGTTTGAAAGGAGTATAAATATCACACCAGATACACAAACTAAATACACTTAGGCCCTTATTGGGTCTAGCAGGTAATACTTTTAAGGGGAAATGTTGGTGAAACTTTAAGTGGTTAGAAACTCAGTTTCTTGGATGAAGTTACTTGGGTTACTTAGGGTTAGGTTGATAGGAGGACGTATCTACATCAAATCCGAAGTAATACACCTAGGCCACCATCGGGCCTATTGTGCGCTCCTTTTAATGGAAAATGTTTGTTGGTAAAAACAAAAAACCCTTATATAGTATTCACTAAATGTATTATCGTTCGATGTTCAGAAACTCAGTTTTTTGGACATAATTCCTAAGAATTATCCAATCAGTGTTTGTGTGGGATATTATATTCGGAATAATATCACTTCTAAGATATTTGGATCTAATTTCGGCTAAAGCCTGACAATGGCAAACAGAGTGCTCCAGAGTTTCAATGTCCTCTTTTCATGCTCTACATTCGTCTTTAATGAGTGTTCCTGAGAGATGTCATATGAAATGACATTTGCTGGCCAGTTAGTTGAATCTAATTTCGTTGCAAGTTTGGCACTGATAGAGTAAGTGTTCCAGCATTTCACTGTCCTTTCCTCATACTTAACATTTTTCTAAATCCGTTTATCCAATTTTTGTTTGGGAGTAACCTTTTTTTTAATACTAAACTCGTGCTTATTCATTGTAAGAAGACTTTTCGTCCAGGTCTTGTTGGTATCGTCAAATACGATTTTAATGGTCTTACCCATTCTTCCATTACTGAAAGTAACAGT
Source organism: Lucilia sericata (assembly GCF_015586225.1). NCBI lineage: Eukaryota > Metazoa > Arthropoda > Insecta > Diptera > Calliphoridae > Lucilia > Lucilia sericata. Next base: position 267,852 of record NW_023994566.1, read on the forward strand.
AGTAGATTTCTCCAGCTCTCTTCACTTTATTACAAGTATATTCGCTCTTTCATTGTAATTATGTTCGTACAGCTTGGTACCTAAATGAAGCAGAGCTGATCCCTGGAAGAGTATTCGTTTATTGCTCTCTTACAGTCCAAGACGGTCTTAGATATTATCTTATCATCTGATATCGCTGTAATTGCTTTTTGGCTGTTGCAAAACATGTTTACCTCTAATTGCGCCATATTCAATCGAAGCCATCTTATATATTCCATGATAGCAAGAACTATTCAAGACCCCCCGCCTGAAAGCGGGAAGGAGGTAGTATATTTCTATTTTCGGATTTTCAGTTTAGAGCCTTTTGTATAACAACATATTGCGGTTGTTCAGTTGTTGTTGTAATAGTTAGACTCTGGCTGATGGTTATTTCCTGGGAAAACAATTTTCGGTTGATATAGCTGTTGCTGAGTTGACAATCTTTGACCGAGTATGACTCCGATCATTTCGGAGCAAAGATTCAATTGTCGTGGAAACGTCTAATGTTGTGATTGATCACGATCATCAATCTCGGGCCATTGATTCGTAGTTCTCTATAATGCCTATTTCCTGTATACGATTAGGCACATCTATTGTTTATGTTTAACCGTCCGTATAACCGACATTTGTTAATGCGCCTTAAGACAAGAGACGCTCGGCTGTGATTGCCGAATTACATTGCATGCATACAGTAATGTTTCTAAAGTTTTGGTTACCACTTATGACCTCACACATGGCCAATTGTCATGTTCAAGAAACAGGAATAAATATATGCAGGAATGTTCATCTTTCTTGTAAAAAAACAGATTTAAATGTTATTTGTATTAATGTTTAGTCCACCCGAAATCCAAATGAAAGGACTCCTTAGCTCTCTGTGGCATAAATAATTTAAATCTTGCCCCATAGTGGAATTACGACAAAATCAGGCATGGAAAATTTTACGTGGGAAATTAAGCAGGGATGGAAAATAATATAAAAATATGAAAAATTACAAAGCTAATGGGGTGTCAATTGTAACTTTTGGTACTTTTTTGATCTTTAACCCTTGCTCGCACAAAACTAAACCACTGGACTTTTTATGACTTTTCTACACACTTTATTTTGACATATATTGATAATTTTTGATGAAAAATGTGTTTTCGAAGGATACCCCAGGATTTTTAGCATGTAGTGACATCAAATTCTAAAAAATGACTTCATTTTTATTAGAAATAATCATTTACTGTAGCTGTGAACTCAAAATTACGCTCTAAATCAAGAAAAAATTTAAAAATCTTGGGACACCGGTGTTCCGTATACGTGAAATAGTTAACAGTTACTTTTTGAGATTACTTTAATATTGAACCTAGAAACATGAAATTTAGCAAGTAGAGCCCTATGTAATTGAGAACCTATAAAAGGGACTTTTTTGTTCTTCATTTTTGAATAAGTATATTTAGGCCACTATCAGGCCTGTCCTCTCCTTTTCATGTTTACTATTAAAATCAAAAACCATAGATATTACATATTGAATGTATAGACATGCACATAATTCCTAAGAATTTTCCAATCAGTGTTCGTGAGGGATATTATATGTATCTTGAATAGTTTCACTCCCAAGATATTTGGATCTTATTTCGATGGAAGCCTCACAATGGCAAAGAAAATGCATCAGAGTTTCACTGTACTCTCTATATGCTCTATATTCGTCCGAATCCGCATATCTAATTTTGTATTGCTGTGCCTGTAATCCTGGGTGTCCATTCGGAATACGTAACATCATACTAACCTCAGACATGCTTATTTTCAGCAGGCCTCTCGTTCTGCTCTTGTTAAGGTCATTTTATAGAATCATTTTGGTTTTATCTACCCTTTCATTATTCCAAAAGGCCTTATGGGTTTATCTCATCCATATTTTTAATTCTGCCCTCGTTGCGTCAAATGGTTTTGAGTTCATCAGGTTAACTACCTCTAGCTCCCTTCACTTTAAAGCTATTACATTCGCCCTTTCATTGACGACTACTTCCGATTGGACTGGTACCCATATGATGTAAACCTTACCACTGGGAGAGTATTTGATTAGAGCTATTTTACAATTCAATACGGTTTTAGATTTAAGTTTATCATCTGGATGGAAGCTTGTGTTGTGATTAGGTAAATAGTAGTATATTTTTGTATATATTCAGAACCCCAGGCCTACTTTGTCCCTTAATTTAGAGCCATCCGTATAGCAACAACAACGGGTATTCGCTCTAATGTCCCACTTGACCAAGACATTCTATCTGGGATAAGCCTTTTAAAGTTTCCGACATTTATGTTCAGGCACGTCTGGTGATCGTGTATAGGCTTCCAGTATACATTGATGACGTGTAATATAACCACTTATGGCCAGTTCGCCTAATGTTATGAACCGTTCGGCTGTAAGTGCCGCCTGATATCTTAAATGTGTTTTAATGGGTGGAATATCTAGCAATGTTTTCAGAGCCTTGATTGAATTAGTACACATGGCACCACTTATACTCAAGCAGCATGTACGATGAACTCCCTGCAGTAGTTTGATATTAAACTTTTCTGTCTAAGGACCCCACCAGATTATTGAAGCATAACTTAGGATTAGTCTAATGGCACTTTTATAAAGCCAAATGGGTCATAGTAGGACTAAGACCCCATTTCATGCCTATAGCTCATCTACATATCGTCCAGCACCGATATACCTTGTTGAACTTAGAAACAAGCAAATAAGCATGTACAGCCCGGAGTAATTAAGAACCTATAAAAAGGTGACTTTTCGGTACTTTTTCATTTATTAACTGGTACTTTTTGAATTTTCTATAATATTGAACCGAGAAAGATAAGCCTTAAGCATATAGAGTCCGAGTAAATGAAAACCTATAAAATGGGACTTTTTTGTATTTTTTTGTTTGTAAAAAAGTACTTTTTTAGAATATTCTATAATATTGAACCTAGAAACATAAAATTAAATATGGAAAGTCCGAAGTAAATGAGAACTTATAAAAAGGGACTTTTTGGTATTTTTTCCTTTTTCAAAAGGTACTTTATTGAATTTTCTTTAATATTTAACTTAGTAACATAAGATTAAGCATATAGAATAGGGAGTAAGTGAGAACATATAAAAGGGGATATCTTGGTACTATTTCGTTCCTCGAAAAGTACTTTTTGAATTTGTTTATAAAATTGAACCAAAAAACATAAAATTAAAATTTAAAAGACCTAAGTTAATGAAAATTTTGTAGGAAAGTATTTTTGGCACATTTTCGCTTTATGACTGGTACTTTTTGACTTTTATGAACATACGCAGTACTCTGATCGAATGAAAATGTATAAAAATGGAATTTCTGGTACTTTTTGACTGGTACTTTTTGACTTTGATGAATATACGCAGTACTCTGATTGAATGAAAATGTATAAAAAGGGACTTTCTGGTACTTTTTTAATGTTTTATGTTCAAACTAAGATTCAACACAGAACTTTTACTTGTTTTATAGCAATCTGCTAAATGGCGAACAATTTAAGTCGTGTGCAGACAAACAGAAATTTAGTTAAAATAGTTTTTAACAGTTATTTAACTTTTATTAATTCTATGTGTCCATATGTGGTAAAAATTTTTAAACAAGCTTTTTTAAATGTTTGAAAAAAAACTGTTACAAAACTAAGATAAATTGCAAATATGTTGCTCATTCAGTTGTATTTGAGCACTCTTTTCACTTGGTCGTAAATTTAAGCACACTTTCGCAGTTTATCTACTAGCATTTTTACGCAGCGATACATTTCTTTAAAAAAAAAAAAAAATCATTTACCATATATTTAATTAGAGTAGAAGAATTTTAAATAGAGTTTTTAAGTGGCTCTTCTCACTTGTGTATAATCCTTTTAGTTGTATCATTGCACTTTTTGGCGAAACTAGTCCAACAGATGACTATTTCATACTAAAACTAAGACCCCATTTCGTGAACATGATTCTACTTTTATTAATATAAAGAATAGCTACGGATGAGTCTGTCGTACTAACTAAATATATTGTTTTAAAACACCCAACTTTTTTTTCTATCATTCAATATGTTCGATGGCATCGAATTTCTCCAAAAAGAAAAGTATGTAATTGCAAACATATATTGGTAAAAAGTTTCCGCTTATCTATACACTCACACATACATATATTTGAGTAACTGCCGGAAGAATGTATTTTTTCATAATGTTCATAATTTAATTTGCCTCAACGGCTTAAGAGATCAAATTTGAGACATGTGTACGTGTGTATACATTGATACTGTGTATACGTTTTTCTTTAGACGTCATTCTCAAAAAAACAACATGGTGTGAAATCAAGGTCTTTTCTTTAAAATGATTTCTACAGAATGTTTTCTGTTGTCTAGTATAGTCAAGCAAAGGAATTGTTGAAATTTATAATATGGCTATTTTGGTTATAAGAAAAAAAAAAAAAAAAATAAATAACAGAATTTATATATATTCCACCAGCCTAAACTTTTAAATACTAACAACTTTGTCTGTTTGTAATAGTAGTAGTACTATTGTAAAGAATGCCACATCTGTAGCAAATGGAATACAAAAAAAACAAACGAACTTTCATTGAAACCTTAAACCGCAGAATAGTATAAAGTTGGATAAATACATGTTTGCAAAGACAAACTAAAAATACTTTAACATTACAGTTTTCGTTCAATTTTCTGTTTGTATGTAATGAAAAAAAAGGCTTTTAATTCAATTTTAATATTCACAAGGGCAAGGTTATTTTACTTAGTTTTTTTGCTCACTCCATTGAAATGGTTAGACAAGATTATAAAGAGTAAGTAAAATGGCCAAATCAAACATTTTTGTCATTGACGTTATTATTATCGTCGAAATCATAAATTCAAAAGTTACAATATTCTTGTAGACAGTGAGAATAAGGAGCATATGTATGCTCCGTGTTTGGATCAACCACATGCTAAGGAACAGATGGATAATACACATGTGAAATATAAGTTAAAAGTGGGTTTACTTGGTACACCTCAGGGTAGGATTTTATCCCTTTAACTCTGGACAATCACGATTAATAGCTTCTTGATCGAAAAATTATCTAGAACTGTGTGTAACACGTTTAATGGAGCAAGGATTCAAATTACATAAGTTGAATGGACAAGAAGGTCCTTAGAACGATCTTAGGAAGGCGAGAAAGGTTAACCCGGCTAAGATTTCAGTCTCATTATATCCTAATTCCTGGGCAAGAAGATATACCAGTGATCGATGTGTTACAATATGTAGAGTAACGCTCAAAACTCTATTTATCCTTACATCCATATTAAGAACCTACAACGTAATATCTTTTGTTGGATAAAACATGGCGAATCACTGAGTGGGACGGTAAGAGTCGCAACAGGTGTCCAACAGAAATGTGTCCACGGTCATTGGTAGAGCCCTTGATAACGACAAGGGGTTATTCTGGGAATTGCAGTGATCACCTGAACGATATTGATTACTTAAACGATATCTGTCTATTGAAGAGCACCTACTTAGATAAAGAGACAAGAAGTCGAAGTGTTGGCCTTATTTGACGGTGGTACTTTTCCAACCATAGGGTGAGCTGATTAGACGACTCACCACCTTAAACGCTGGTGGCAATTTTTGTACATGGTTTTGGCGTTCCATGTACAGGCACTTTGCTCAAGTACTCGACTGATCGACTAATCTCTGACCATTACTGCCTCGTTGCTCAAATTCCGCGATGCAAGAACATCACTTCAGTTAACAATCACGCAGATGCGATGGCCGATGACCGAAACAGGAATCCATCAAATAAGCCGAGAAAGTGTTCTTACTCTTAAAGAACACATTGTGGTACATCTGGTATGAACAGAGTAAATCCTGAAACATAGCCATGCAAGTAAGGAAAATTTAATGGTATCACTTGTATAAGATACCTTACATCCATTACCATTCAACCCAGCATACATCTCATTCATTTGACACACTCACTCTAGATTTATGAATGGCTGTAGCCTACATCCATCCCGCATATCACATACACTTGACATCCAACACACTCACTCTAGATATACGAATGGCTGAGGCCTACATCCAACCCGCATCATATATACTTGACACCAACTCATTTTCAACGCATAGTTCCACATTCATTCCTCTGTGGGGTTAATGTCGAAGTGCTTTAACCTACAGTATTTGCCTATTTTACGGTGCTCTTTTTCAACCACTAGATGAGCTTATGCAACAACTCACTACCGCCCCATTGTGCTTCTTACATTCAGATGGCAATTTACGTATATGAAATTTTCGGTCCAGTATATGTGCACGTTGCTCAAGTACTTCAACTATCTAATCTCTTGCCATAGTAGTCCCGTTGGGGAATGATAGGTGGCATGAATCAAGCTCAATCTAAACCCGACAAAGAAAGGGGAAATCACTGGTTAGAGTCGATAGATATTATTGCTATGAGGAATGCCATTGTCCCCACAAACATTCTCATCATCTAAAGACTCACCCCAGTGCATTCCTGGACCTCATAAAATCGCCCAACCACACTACTATGATGGCTTCTGTTGATTCGGCAACAACACCTAGAGGATGTAATTGGAGGTTCGAAAATACTGATCTATATTTCATTAACCAGACTTATTTCAGTGGCCACAAGGACCTCCAAGACACTCAACCATGAAGGAAAATCGCCGATAAATTAAAGATTAAGGTATTACAGCTCCACAACGTCTCAACCAATTTCACCAACATTTCAACCGTCACTCCTTCTGTCATTTCGACATCTCCACAGATACAACTTCCTCTCGTCCACCAGATACAAGTATCCGAATGCTACATGCCACTTCATCATATAACCTTGCATTATCAGCTCAATTCCAACATTTTATTAATGCACAGCCTTGCCCTGTGGTTTGTACCGCTCTAAGAAATTAGGAGCGGTAACAGAAACTTATCCCATAAACTTATATTTCACCGTGTATCAATCTTTTAACCAAGAATCCTCTTCCCGCGAATTTGGGTTTAAACCACAGCCACTACGTGGATCCCGAAGGAACCTCAATCAACTGACCAGACAGACAAGTTCTGCGAGCAACTGGCAACCAGTAGTACCAGATTATGTGTTGCTTTGGTTCGACCCCATGTCAAATCATACCAAGGACTAACCGGGGAGTAAAGTGACATCACCAGTTTATAGTCCTGGTAGACTAGAGGTACTGGTAGCACCTCTTTACCTTGAGACTGCAATACACCAAGATAAGGGTTTTTCATCAAGGAAACATGCTCATGGGGTATCTGTCGTTTAAATGACAATATCCTCCCGCGAATTTCAGTTTAAACTACAACCACAACAAGACAAAGTTCGAAACTTTGCCCTGTGGGCGAGAGGTTGCTGTGGTACCAGATATAAGACTCTCTGGTTCAAGGTCCAGGTCAAATCATTCCATAAAATAGCCAATGATACCATTGTCACGAAACATTGGAGTTAGTTATTGGTAGCACCTCTTTTCCCTCGGATTGCAATAACATCAAGATAGGGAAAGATCATCATGTTAACATACCCCGAAGGGTATTGTCTTGTGTATACGTGGGGTCATGATCACTGCGCCAACTAAAGCTTTAGAAGAATTAATTCGATCGAAACACATGTAAGATATGAGGCGGCATTCACAATTGAGTGGTTCATATCTTTATATGAATTAATCATAACCGACATGACCATAACTGAATGGTGAAAATGTTGTATTTTCATTAACTATTACACATTGGAAATTGCGGTTAAGAGGACCATTAGGATGGTATCCTGATGGTATCTATTGTTATAAAAATGGCTCTAAACTTGTCTGGAAATATATTGAAAACCAATAAACTGAAGTATGTGTTAACCTATTTTCTAACTGCCAGAGGGAAATTAGGACGATATCAGCTGATAAGGTTAAATCTATGACCGTATTGGACTGTAAGAGAGTTATAACCGAATACTCTTCCAGCGGTAAACTCTGCTTTATTTGGATACCAGGCAACTCGGAATTCGAAATTATAGAGAAAATTTATTTTTGCTATAGAGGGAAATGAACTTGAGGAAGTTAACCTGATGAACGCAAAATCGTTCGACGCAACGAGAGCCAAATTTAAAACTTAGACGAGAGAATGGTAGTCATTTGAAATGGGAAAAACCGCAAAGGTCCCATGGAGTATACCAAACGAAAAGAGATCTTGAAGAAGTAAGTCCAAGTTTAGTGTAATGGTAGGTTTCGTGACTGCATACACAGTATTACGGATACAAAACTGGACGATCAGATTCAGAAAAATTCAGCCACTTGGAAGAGTGAAAAGCTGGAAAACTACAAAGGTCTCACGGAGTATCCAAAACGTAAAGAGATCTCGAAGAAGTACGTTCGAGTTAAGTGTAATGGTAGGTGACTGGATACACAGTATTACGTATACAAAACTGGACTATCAGATTCAGAGAAATGCAAAGCATTTGGGGAATTGCAGCCACTTGGAAGAGTGTAAAGCTGAAAAACCACAAAGGTGTCATGTAGTATCCCAAACGTTAAGAGATCTCGAAAAAGTACGTTCGAGTTTAGTGTAAAAGTAGGTTTTGTGACTGGATACAAAGTATTACGGACACAACTATACAAACCTGGACGATCAGATTCAGAAGAAAGTAGAGCATGCGGAGAGTATAATGAAATGCTAGAACACTTTTTACGAGCACAACTATACAAAATTAGACGGGCGGAAACGCTGTAACAGTCGCTTTGTCATGCCAAGCTTTTGTCGAAATTTCACTATAATCTTAAGGCGATGTTATTCCAGATATTACATCCCCCAGGAACACTAATTGGAGAATTCTAAGGATCTACTGAGTTTTTGAAACAAGGGATACATTTTTCTATAGATTTATATATAATGGTTATCCACTAACTTTATCCAAAGGGGCGCACAAAGGGCCCGATTGCTGCCAGGTGGACAATCTGGCAGCAATCGGGCCTGTTGTTCTGATGATTTGTATTAAACTATATGAGAATCGTTCTTTTATATAAGGTACCCTTCAGAAAATGATTTGAAAGCCCATAATTGGCTTCAAAATACAAAAATAACAATGAAATTCGGCATAAACTATAATCTATATTTCCAGTTTCCATACTGGATCCACTTTAAATTTTCCAAAAAATATTTATTAAAAAAAAAAAAACAATCACTCTTTTAAGTTCTGAAAACCTAATTCCTCAGTAAATGCCGTATTCCTTAAATCGATATCGAGGGACTATATTCAATAGTCTCTGTCTAAAATAATACAAGTTTTCAGGAGAGCAAAAAAACTGTTTATTTCGCTAGTTCGTGAAGATTTTTTAATTTTTTCTTTTACAATATATTTTTACGACCATATTCTAAACCATTATATAAAAAGAATTTTAATTTTTGCATTATTTACAAAATTATTCACAAATTTATATCAGATAGAGCTTATTTTTCTACGAAAATGTTCATTCAACCAACAGATAGAGAGTTTTTCATGGAAACATAAAATTTTTATTTGAATTAAAATCAATAAATATTATATTTTGTACAATTTAATGGAGGAAAAGAAACCAAATTGTTGAAAAAGCAACAGATTATAATGTTTTGGTCCAAAATCAATGTTATATGGTTAAACACGACAATAAAATTGATTTAATTAGTATCATAATGAGCGATATCTCAAAAACTATTAGACCGATTTTAAATATTTTGACGGATTTGTGTTCAGCATGTCCAAATTATTAAGAAGACTTGTTTTGCAACAGAAAATTATCCAAAGGGATCGAGTTTGAAGCAATTTTTGGATAAGATAGAGAGTTTTGCATTCAGAATTTTTCCTTTTTTAAGATAGAGAAATTTAAAAAATGCTATAAAATTGCCAAAAAATATTTTTTTTTCTTTGAAATTTATATCACTGATGCGCGATAGTTTGCTGAATATTTTGCCATCAAAATCTCATTTTCATAAAAATGACAGATAGCGACTATTGAATATAGTCCCTCGATATACTTTCATATTAGTGCTCGTATCGTATGAGCAATATTTATGAATTTGTTATAACAAATATTACTCATACGTCCCCTTTTCACTCTTTACTTACCACCAACTTTTATATGACCACTTAAAAAAGAGTAAAGTAAACCGATTTTGTCCCTAGAGGAAAAGTACGTTAAACATAAACAAGTTTCTATTAAGCAGCTTATATGGGACTTTAACGCACAGGTTAATTTTGTTATAAATTATCTTTACACAACGGGACAATAAAAATACACACACACCTTTTCAAATTTATTACAAATTTAAAGAAAAAAACTTAAACCACGAAATTGTTGCTATAACTTACAAAGTGCTTGAACTTTTAAGAAAAAAAATAATCTTATACAACAAATTTTAATAAAGTTTTGTTTTTAAAATTAAATTTAAAATTATTTACTTCCTTGTCGTTGTATTTAGCTCTCATAGTTTTCAGCAAAATGAAGTCATTCTAAAAAATATCTAGAATGGTCGTCGGTTATTCCATCATCATGGCTTAAAATCAATATTTAAAGTACATGTCACAGCAAATGGTGTCTTGAATCGTTACTGGAAAAATGTATTTATTATTTTTTATATTTTTATATTCATTTCCATCTTCAATGACAGGCGAGTACTGCATATTGCGGCGTAGTATCAGAAAAGTGCATATACATTTTGCTGACATAAAATAAAATTAAAATGAAAAAAAAAAGTTTAAATTTCCTAGAATTTTAATATTGTTTAAATAACATGAACTGCGGATATTTAAAATACAAAGAACAATGTTTCCGTTAAGATTTTAATTTATCTGGAATGTTTACAATGTGCGGAGATCAGTTGAGTTTTTTGTATTATGTAACTAATAAAATTTGGTTTGAAATTGGATTATCTTAACGGTAAACTATAAAAGAAATTTATCATCTGATGTTTAGAAATTTAGTTTCCAGGCGTAGTTCCTTTAGAACCTGGTATAACATTGCTTCCAAGATATTTCAATCTAGTTTTGGCAAAAGTATGAAAATGATAGTGGAAGTGCTTCAGTGTTTCACTGTTCTCTATGTATGCTTTACACTTGTCTCACCCATAATCCTTTGTCCTATCAGAAAAAGTATCCTCATAGAACTCCTTTCATTTGGATCACTCCATGAGACCTTTCTGCTTCTAATCGCCTTTTCAAGTGGCCGCCTTAGATGCACTCTCTCATCTTTTTCACTCAGCCTCCATTGGGTTCTATGGTATTGCTCCCTTTGACTCACTCGAGTTCTCTACTCTTTATAGTAGGTACCAGTCGATCTTTTATATACTATTATCTCCGAGTATTCTGAATGCCCCTCGTACCTTTTATATGTTTCGATTGGAGTAGTATCCGGCAAACATTTTAGGGCTTTGGTTGCTGTATTTTCCAGTGTGATAGATGACTCACCATCGCCCTTTTGTACTTTTCTTTTGTACATGGATCTGTTGGTCCATGTACAAGCACTTTGCTTCCGCTATGCAAAAACACCCCTTCTGCTTATAACTATGAAGATTGGACAGCCTCTGTTGATTCGGCAACAACACCTAGAGACGAAGTCGGTATGAACAGAGTAAATCCTGAACATACAAGGAAGGAAAATTCAATGGTGTCACTTGTATAAGATACCTTACATACATCACCATTCCATCATGCACACTTCTTCTTCATCCGACACACTCATTGAGAAAAACATCCGATACACTCTACGTATACCCCTACATCTATTTCGTATCATATACTCTTGACTCATTTCCAACGCTTAGTTCCACAGTCACTCCTCTGCGGGTTATCTGTTGTCTCGGCAACAGCACCGAAATTATTTCGAATTATTTGAAAAACATTTCGAATCATTCAGAAAAACACCCGATACACTCACTCTACGTATACCCCTACATCCATCTTGTATAATATACTCTTGACTCATTTCCAACGCATAGTCCCACAGTAACTCCTCTGCGGGTTATCTGTTGTCTCGACAACAGCACCGAACTTATTTCGAATTGCAGAATTGACCGTGAACCTATATTTTAACCAACATTCTCTTCCCATGAGTTTGGGTTTTAACCACAGCCATCATGTTCACGCGGAAGGGACTTCTCCAATAACCGACACAAAACAAAGTCCGAAGCTCTGCCCTGTGCTCTACTGGTTCCCGTGGTACCAGATTATAAGGCTCCCTAGTTCGAACCCTAGACGAAATCAATCCAATAAAACGCCGCGGATACATTTGATCATCACCTGTTTACAGTTCCGTCAGACTAGAGGCATTGGTAGCGCCCCTTTTTCGCCAAGAATGCAATAACACCAAAATGGGGAAGATCATTAAGGTAACATGCCCCTGGGGAGAACACTTTTTGTACAAAAAATCCACTTGATTATAGTACCGTAAGTTGATATTGATCATATTTCAAACCTTTTAAATTCTATTTACTCTGTCATCAGTATCCTTCTGCCTAGGTTTCAATATGCTCTGGATATCTTGTGATAATCAGAGTTTAGTTTTAACCGGTTAACATTCAGCTCTCTCTCCTTTGAACCCCAGCTTAAGACGTGTTCTGCTTTCCCGGATCTTCTACATAAATAATTTGGTTCCGTACCCCTCGGAAGTATGACGATATCATCTGTATAGCAGACAGGTCTAAGTTCTTAGGTTGGTTAGGCGTTCCCACGACAATTGGATCTTCACTCCGGAACGACCCGAGTCATACTCGGCTAAAGATTGTCAACCCAGCGACAGCTGTATCAACCGAAAGTTTTTTCCCCAGGAAAGAACTATCGGCCACAGTCGAACTGTTACAACAACAACAAGTTCTTAGGTTAGGGCGCATGAGGTATACCACGCATTAACCTTTTCATAATAAGGGTTCATTAAGAAAAGGGTACATCGCGCAGCACCACCACCTATGATTTCGGTCCCGTTGTGATGCCCTATTTGTCTATAAAAACTCTACTCACTACTTCCAGAGTTAAACTAACCGGTTCGATTTAAGATGGATATTTTTAAGATTTATCCCAGATATATTCTCCACACAAGAAAGAACAGCAGATCCAAAATAGGGTTCTCTGTTCCCAGTAAATCTCGGACAATAACAGAGGAAATGAGATGTAGTCTCCTCCTCATTGTGACAACTTCTGCAGTAGTTATTGTATTGGAGGCCTATTCTGGCATGATTGCCAATAGCCACGAAAGCTTAACAATATGCTAGACTTAGGGGCATCATATAGAGGCCAAGTTAACCTCGAAGTTAGACAGGTGGTTTCAATAAACCATCTGATCATATAGATTATTTTGAACAAGTGTCTTACAGCTGAAAATGAGAATCCATTAATGGTCTCATTTATATTTTTCATATCTTCCATTGCTTATGGTTATTCACGCTTTCTAGCTGTTCACAGAAGAGTCTAAAGAGTTAAGCAGTTAGCCTTAGATTTGTTTGTGTTGAACCTTATGTACCGATGATCTGAAAAGATGTGAAATTCCGATACTCTTGCGTCCAAAATATTGCTTGCAATGCAGTTTTTTCAACTGAGGTATGGCTTAGCCTGCCTAGGTTTAATCTTAATGAAAACACACAAGTATTTTAAAAGTGATGTGGAATTCGGAACAAAGTTGTATGTAAGAAAAGCCTTAAACTAATTTACGATGTTAATCGGGATACATATTGTCGAACGTAGGGTTTCCGTGCAGAGTGCTGATGATATTCGGGAGACGATTGTTGAACGGTGTAGTTGTATGTCTGCGGCGACATTATGGGCTGGATTGACTGTATTGGGTTAGATTCGGTCGGTACCTTAGTATCTGGCTCTTATCACAAAACTGTGACTTCTTACATTTTAATATAAACAAGTTGAGAATTACAAAGCATTAGTTAGTTTTCTTTTCTAAATGTTCTAGAACTGACCTATAAATTTCAGAATTTTTCTATAACATCAAGTTTTCGAGATATCGTGTCATGGCCAAAATAGGCGGTTTCAATATTTATGACATGATATCTCGAAAACTTGGTTTGATAGAGAAATTTACTTTTTGGGTTAAAAATTGATTGGCCTCTATATAAACTTTTAGTTTTGCAAAAAAGTTGGGTCTGAAGAAAACCCATTTTTTTAAGAGCACGTCTAATGTTCATACAATATAATTGATATACATATATATTTAAGTGTATATAGAAATAAAGAAATAATAATAATAAAACCAACAGTGCTCTCCACATGTTCAATAAATGTTTTTCTTTTTTGTCTGTTTATCAGTATGACAGTTTTTATTTGTTCGAATACAATGGAATTATGTCATAAACACTTTTAACAATAAAAATTTAACATTTGTACAATTATTTCTTACATATACATATACATATGTATGTATAAGTATACATACAATACTCAACTATTTAATATTTTTTAAAATTATTGATCTTTGATTACTCCTATAGTCTTGTTTTCGTTGTTATTTTGAAGGATATTTAAAGATTTGATTTTGGCCTTTACACGCCCACAACATTTATAAATTAAGATAAGAATCCATTGAAAAGCAGTAATAAAATATCATCGGTCAAACCCGACATATGTATATATAATGATCGAAAGTTGTCTATATTGTAGCTTTGACCATTTGTTAAATGATCATTAAAAACATCCTGCAAACTATTTTTCCGAACACATTTCTATCACACGTCCTGTCATTGTATTTAACACATATGTATATAAAATTAGTTACTAAATATAACTGTAATTAAGAATTCAATTAACTAAAAAAAATACATATAAAACAAATATATACTTGTACCATAGTAAAAGTAACAAAACCATAAAATTATTTGTAAGGTCGTTCTAGTCAGTACTGACTGGGTCAATACGTTTAGATTCGTACGTCATAGAAAATTACTCTTGGCCTACTAATAAAAAGAAAATCATTTATTTAAAAATAAAATGTAAATATGTGCAAAGTGTGCGTGTCTATTTGTATGCATTTTTTTATATTTTTTTTTAATCCATATATACTCAGACATATGTATTCACTGGGGTGCTTGTTTATAATTTAAAATCCAGATAGGAGTTTTGTGACAAAATATAAATACCTTGGGCATTTCAAATACATACACTTAAAGTGATCAAAATGTGATAATAAAACCAATTTTTGTTCTTGCAATAGGTTTTACTTTTAGCATTCGCACGGGACAAAAGTAGATGCTATTACATTACGATTACAGAGACACGTGATGACGAGTTCCCAGGAAACCATAAAATTGTCGTTAATTGAAGTCTCTTTGCAATAGTTTCAACTTTACACCAACATTTGTTTACACTTTTTTAAATTTAATTTAAATTATTTTCGCACGCGACATGTTGCACGTAACTTTTTTATACCCTTCACCTTCGTGAGAAGGGTATATATAAGTTTGTCATTCCGTTTGTAATTTCTATAATATAATTTTCCGTTCCTATAAAGTATATATATTCTTGAACCTTATAGATAGCGGAGTCGATTTAGCCATGTCTGTCTGTCTGTGTGTATGTTGAAATCAGTTTTCAGAAGACCCAGATATCTGTGTTGTTATTGGCTAGAAACATGATTAAAGGGGACTTTTTGGTACTTTTTCGTTCTACAAAAGGCACTTTTTTAATTTTCTTAATATTGAACCTAGACACATGAAATTTAGCATGTACGGCCTTGACTAGGTAAGAACCTATAAAAGGGGACTTTTTGGTACTTTTTCGTTCAACAAAAGGTTCTTTTTGAATTTTCTATAATATTGAACCTAGAAACATGAAATTAAGTATGTAGAGCCCGGATTAGGCCAGAGCACATAAAAGGGGACTTTTTGGTACTTTTTCGCTCTACAAAAGGTACTTTTTGAATTTTCTATAATATCGAATCTAGAAACATAAAATTTAGCATGTTGGGACTTGACTAGGTAATAACCTATAAAAAGGGACTTTTAGGTACTTTTTCGTTCTACAAAAGATACTTTCTGAATTTTCTATAATATTGAACCTAGAAACATGAAATTATGTATGTAGAGCCCGGATTAGGTCAGAGCACATATAAGGGACTTTTTGGTACTTCTTCGTTCTACAAAAGGTACTTTTTGAATTTCCTATAATATTGAACCTAGAGACATGAAATTTAGCATGTAGGGCCTTGACTAGGTTAGAACCTATAAAACCGTTCTACAAAAGGTACTTTTTGAATTTTCTATAATATTGAACCTAGAAACATGAAATTTAGCATGTAGGGCCTTGACTAGGTAAGAACCTATAAAAAGTGACTTTTTGGTACTTTTTCGTTCAACAAAAGGTTCTTTTTGAATTTTCTATAATATTGAACCTAGAAACATGAAATTAAGTATGTAGAGCCCGGATTAGGCCAGAGCACATAAAAGGGGACTTTTTGGTACTTTTTCGCTCTACAAAAGGTACTTTTTGAATTTCTATATTATTGAATCTAGAAATTTAGCATGTAGGGCCTTGACTAGGTAAGAACCTATAAAAAGGGACTTTTAGGTACTTTTTCGTTCTACAAAAGATACTTTCTGAATTTTCTATAATATTGAACCTAGAAACATGAAATTTAGCATGTAGAGCCCGGATTAGGTCAGAACACATATAAGAAACATGAAATTTAGCATGTAGGGCCTTGACTAGGTTAGAACCTATAAAACCGTTTTACAAAAGGTGCTTTTTGAAATTTCTATAATATTGAACCCAGAAACATAAAATTGCATGTAAATCCTGAATTATGTGAGAACTTACACAAGGGTACTTTTTGGTACTTTTTCGTTTGGTACTTTTCGTTATACTTTTTGAATTGAACCTAGAAATATTAAATTATGCATGTAGAGCCCGGATTAAGTGAGAACCCATAAAAGGCGACTTTTTGGTACCTTACCGTTTTACAATTGGTATTTTTTGATTTTTTGTAATAAAATCATGGTGAAGGGTATATAAGATTCGGCACAGCCGAATATAGAACTCTTACTTGTTTACATTATTATGTTTTTGTTATTTCTGTTGTCCCTTTGTAAATATTGCAGCAGTTTGGAGAATAGTTCTGAACTATCAATTAAAACTTACCCCTAGCCAGCGACTGTCCAGGTGACTTGCTATATTCCTATAAGAAAATCAATCATCACTTTATAGATTACAGACTGTCGGTCGGAAAGTTTGTCTGAAGGAGTAGTTAAAAGGAAATGAACATTGTCGCTTAAGTTTGTGTCTACTCTCTTCATAACTTGAGGACGTTAAACTGACAATTGTCTACGCTCTAGCTTACAAAAGGGACCCTAAAATCACGACTATCTTCACTCTCACGTAGAAAGAGCGAACCAGGTGGTAAGACGTTTGTAGAAATATGTGACATATTAGGCACTTCGAAAATGATTAATTGGCTCTATTTTATCATTCGTCATGAATGTACTCTTTGTAAACGAGAGTAAAGACTTTGTCACTTTACTGTCCCCAAGTAATCTACCGAGTAGAAACTTTTAAAAACCTAAGCTAAAATATTCTTTAAAGTGCATAGACTCCTTTGCCATAGTTTATATGAGAAGTGATGCTTATTCCAGAGAGAGAGAGAGAGAGACCGTTCTGCAACGATCGAAACAAATAGTAGTCGGACGAGATAATGCCTGAACTACATATAAGTCAGGTGAGGCAAAACTTTTCAAGCACTTCTTTCTAAATAGTTTTTAACTTGTATTACCATAATGGAATGTTACGCTTTTATATTTGTTCGTTTATTCTAAGCATTTTTTTCGGTAAATGCTCACTTCAAAGGCTGATTTCGGCAGAGGTTTCATGTAATGTTTTGGCCAGATATCAGCAGATCTTAATAAACAGGATTCAGAACTAAAAGATCGCCTCAAGTCGTCAGTTCGTATGGTACTAGTGGATGAATCCTACTGCTAGAAAATTACTGCTTGAGTAGTTCTGGTCTTAAAACTTTTTGTCCTCCCTAAGTTCCATGATTAGTTTAAAATGATTTAGGAAATATTAAAATATCATAAAAGATCAAAGTCGACAGACCTGTGTGCTCAAGTTAAGGAAAATTGAACAAATAAACCAAATATTTGAAACAGGCATGCTCCCTTTAACATTGAGGTATCTTAGATGAGGTCCACTTAGTCATACACCGGCAAATGAATACTTAGGACAAAAATAACCTTGTAATTGGGGCGTGATATCTCCCATACAAACATAATCCCAAAATTTTCTACAAATAACTTTTGTTATTAATGTGAAATTTTCGAGAAAAAATACTAATATGGGGCTAGACGAAATATGGAACGATTTTAACCAGTTTTAGTAGGCTCAGTCTTGCACAAAAGTCTAGTCTATAGTCTAGTCTATAGTCTAGTCTATAGTCTAGTCATAGTCTAGTCTATAGTCTAGTCTATAGTCTAGTCTATAGTCTAGTCTATAGTCTAGTCTATAGTCTAGTCTATAGTCTAGTCTATAGTCTAGTCTATAGTCTAGTCTATAGTCTAGTCTATAGTCTAGTCTATAGTCTAGTCTATAGTCTAGTCTATAGTCTAGTCTATAGTCTAGTCTATAGTCTAGTCTATAGTCTAGTCTATAGTCTAGTCTATAGTCTAGTCTATAGTCTAGTCTATAGTCTAGGTCTATAGTCTAGTCTATAGTCTAGTCTATAGTCTAGTCTATAGTCTAGTCTATAGTCTAGTCTCATAGTCTAAGTCTATAGTCTAGTCTATAGTCTAGTCTATAGTCTAGTCTATAGTCTAGTCTATAGTCTAGTCTATAGTCTAGTCTATAGTCTAGTCTATAGTCTAGTCTATAGTCTAGTCTATAGTCTAGTCTATAGTCTAGTCTATAGTCTAGTCTATAGTCTAGTCTATAGTCTAGTCTATAGTCTAGTCTATAGTCTAGTCTATAGTCTAGTCTATAGTCTAGTCTATAGTCTAGTCTATAGTCTAGTCTATAGTCTAGTCTATAGTCTAGTCTATAGTCTAGTCTATAGTCTAGTCTATAGTCTAGTCTATAGTCTAGTCTATAGTCTAGTCTATAGTCTAGTCTATAGTCTAGTCTATAGTCTAGTCTATAGTCTAGTCTATAGTCTAGTCTATAGTCTAGTCTATAGTCTAGTCTATAGTCTAGTCTATAGTCTAGTCTATAGTCTAGTCTATAGTCTAGTCTATAGTCTAGTCTATAGTCTAGTCTATAGTCTAGTCTATAGTCTAGTCTATAGTCTAGTCTATAGTCTAGTCTATAGTCTAGTCTATAGTCTAGTCTATAGTCTAGTCTATAGTCTAGTCTATAGTCTAGTCTATAATCTAGTCTATAGTCTAGTCTATAGTCTAGTCTATAGTCTAGTCTATAGTCTAGTCTATAGTCTAGTCTATAGTCTAGTCTAGTCTAGTCTATAGTCTAGTCTATAGTCTAGTTTATAGTCTAGTCTATAGTCTAGTCTATAGTCTAGTCTATAGTCTAGTCTATAGTCTAGTCTATAGTCTAGTCTATAGTCTAGTCTATAGTCTAGTCTATAGTCTAGTCTATAGTCTAGTCTATAGTCTAGTCTATAGTCTAGTCTATAGTCTAGTCTATAGTCTAGTCTATAGTCTAGTCTATAGTCTAGTCTATAGTCTAGTCTATAGTCTAGTCTATAGTCTAGTCTATAGTCTAGTGTATAGTCTAGTCTATAGTCTAGTCTATAGTCTAGTGTATAGTCTAGTGTATAGTCTAGTCTATAGTCGAGTCTATAGTCTAGTCTATAGTCTAGTGTATAGTCTTGTATAGTCTAGTCTATAGTCTAGTCTATAGTCTAGTCTATAGTCTAGTCTATAGTCTAGTCTATAGTCTAGTCTATAGTCTAGTCTATAGTCTTGTCTATAGTCTAGTCTATAGTCTAGTCTATAGTCTAGTCTATAGTCTAGTCTATAGTCTAGTTTAGTCTAAAGTCTAGTCTTTAGTGTAGTCTTTAGTCTGTCTTTAGTCTGTCTTTAGTCTAGTCTTTAGTCTAGTCTATAGGCGTGGCGAGGCGATATTCTAGTCTATAGTCTAACTTAGTACTACATATTTCAAGATTTCAATTTTCCATGCCTACTGTAGGGTGTTGTATTAAATTGTACTTAATGCGTATAAATTTGTATGTATGTCATCCGGCTTCTTATGTCCATGATGTTCTTTGGATATTTTCTTTAACATTGAACACTTTAAGTAATACACGAGTATAAAAGGATTCTCTCAACTATAATGATTCTATAACATTTTGTGGGCTTCATTGTGTTTGATATCTGTATTAATAATGTTGTTGCTGTTGTCATTTTTTTTTTCTGCACATTGTTATTGCAATTTTTTATACTACCAATTCATGTTGTTGTTTTTTTTTCAAATTGAAAATGCGATAATGGACACTAATGACACTTGTTATTATTGTCTAAACATTAAAGTAAGTGTTTTTAATCAGACAATAACAATTTGTATTCACATTTGTCGTTGTTGTTGTTGTTGCTGTAGTTATTATTGTTTTAATTTGAATTTCATTTTATATCAAATTTGCATAGTGTGCAGAAAAAACAGAAAAAAATGGCAAAACTAAGTACAAACAAGTGATTTTTTTATGTAAATGTTTGATTTGACAATTGATGACTTTTTTGTCATTTTAATTTTTTTATCATAATTCTAAAAGATTGTTCAGTTTATGAGAGTCTTCAAACATTTGTTATTAGCTAATCTTTAATAAAGATAAGCTAAAGGAATAATTAGTATAATTTTGATATTACGAACACATTTCAATAATACATACGTCATACATTTTTTTAATAATCAAGGATATTCAAAATTGCTCGTTTAGTAAATGATGCAACAACATCTAAATAAGAGGCTGAGAATTTCCGAAAACCTTGGCTTTGATATTGCAAATAGGGACTTGACCTGACCATTTGACCTCTATTGATTATTTATATAACTGATTCATTGTGACGAATGTGTCCGTCAGGTTTAACCGAATATAATGTAAAATTATTTGTTTAAATTAATATCTTTAGTTATACGATTCCCTAAAAACTATTATTAACACCATTATTCTAATTTTGTTAGATATTTAATCTTGATTTAAATTTTGTTTTTCTCATTAAAAATATTTATTTGTATTTCACATTATAAATATTTAATCTGATCAAAAATGGCGACATGTTGTGCTTTTCGTTGAAATAACATTTAAATTATACAATCAGCAAAATATGATTAGCATTCCAGTAGTTCGGTGAGGTAGTCCCGAATTAGCTATGTAAACTATCACTTAGGTGGCAAGCTACTTTAACATGAGATTGGTGGAAGTCAATCATCACTCTATAGACTACAAAGAGACAGTCAGAGAGCTAGTCCAATGAAGTCAATACAGGGCAAAGAACAATTTTGCTCTCTCGGTTAATTAGGAACAGTAAAGTGACAACCATATCCGCACTCGCTTACAAAAGGGACACAAAACTGTCGATTGTCTTCACTATCGTTTATAAAGAGTATACTCGAGACCAAAGACTAATTAGCTCCAATCAAGTGATTAGACGTCAGTGGAAATTACTGTCATTTTCGATTGCCTTAACCTTTTGTTCAACTGCTGAGAAGTAATTTTGTAATTTAACATGTGCTTGTCCTAAGAGAAAGTCAATCATCGGTTCATAGACTACAAAGAGACAGTTAGAAAGCTAGTCCAAAGAAGGACCTTCAGTAAGTTATTTGTTTTGAGTGTCTATTCTCTAGATTAATTGGGGATAGCAAAAATGGAGACTGTCTGCATTCTCGCTTACAAAAGCGACACTACAGTGAACACTAATTAGTTGCAACCCGTTGGTTAGACATTAGTGGAAATGACTATAAATTTTGTATGCATTGGCCCTTTAACAAACTGCTGGGATGTGATTTTGTAGTATATGTATATTACTAATACTGCTAGAGTTAAGGGTTAAACACAATAATATGTAACTGTCTCTTCTCTGTCATTCAGTCAGATTCATGGGAACGGATTTTGCCCATTTTCAATACCAAAAAGTAAGAAAATATTTATGAAAAATTGCTGCCCTCTAATCAAATCTAATTTCATAGACATTTGGAAAATAATACAATCTAAACGGGATACTTTGACTACTCGTAAAACTGCTGGTTACAAATTTTCGTAAATGTATAATTTTGTATAAACATTAGGGTGGCCCCAAAATGGAAGTTGCTGATGTTCCCATCGAAAATGAAAATTTAGTTCATTTCTGAAAATCCTTGTCCTGACGTCAATACTTAGTGAGCCGGATCTAAGGATATGAAGGTCCTTTTTAATGTTATTTATCATATTTCTTCCAAAAAAAAAAGACATGAATTCATAAAAACCTCAAAAAAGTACCTTTTATCCTTTGATCCAGCTCAGCAAATATTGACGTCAGAACAAAAATTTTGAGAAATGGTATCTTAGAATGAATTCAACTATAATTCTAGTTGGGCATCCTAATTCACTACATACATATGTGTTAAAGTTCACACATTTTTACGAACATATAATCATTTATAAAAGGACGACGCTTTAAGTTAATATGTATGTAATATATATGTTCGGATGTGTATTTATTTTTAAACACATATAATTTTATGTCTAAAATACTTAAGTGTTCATGTATGTGTATATTTTATATAAATACATTGATTTGGGGAAATTTATTTAAATGTATCATTGCACCCTACTTCAGTGTGTTTAAGTTTTTAACATCTATATAAAAATGTAGTTAATAATTTAAAAAAAGTATCTTTTCGATTAATTCTATTAAATGACCTAGTCATTTAAACTCTTCGGTCCAGACTATAGACTAGACTATAGTCTAGTCTATAGTCTAGTCTATAGTCTAGTCTATAGTCTAGTCTATAGTCTAGTCTATAGTCTAGTCTATAGTCTAGTCTATAGTCTAGTCTATAGTCTAGTCTATAGTCTAGTCTATAGTCTAGTCTATAGTCTAGTCTATAGTCTAGTCTATAGTCTAGTCTATAGTCTAGTCTATAGTCTAGTCTATAATCTAGTCTATAGTCTAGTCTATAGTCTAGTATATAGTCTAGTTTATAGTCTAGTCTATAGTCTAGTCTATAGTCTAGTTTATAGTCTAGTCTATAGTCTAGTCTATAGTCTAGTCTATAGTCTAGTCTATAGTCTAGTCTATAGTCTAGTCTATAGTCTAGTCTATAGTCTAGTCTATAGTCTAGTCTATAGTCTAGTCTATAGTCTAGTATATAGTCTAGTCTATAGTCTAGTCTATAGTCTAGTCTATAGTCTAGTCTATAGTCTAGTATAGTCTAGTCTATAGTCTATAGTCTAGTCTATAGTCTAGTCTATAATTTAGTCTATAGTCTAGTCTATAGTGTAGTCTATAGTCTAGTCTATAGTCTAGTCTATAGTCTATAGTCTAGTCTATAGTCTAGTCTATATCTAGTCTATATCTATAGTCTACAGTCTAGTCTATAGTCTAGTCTATAGTCTAGTCTATAGTCTAGTCTATAGTCTAGTCTATAGTCTAGTCTATAGTCTAGTCTATAGTCTAGTCTATAGTCTAGTCTATAGTCTAGTCTATAGTCTAGTCTATAGTCTAGTCTATAGTCTAGTCTATAGTCTAGTCTATAGTCTAGTCTATAGTCTAGTCTATAATCTAGTCTATAATCTAGTCTATTATCTAGTCTATAGTCTAGTCTACAGTCTAGTCTATAGTCTAGTCTATAGCATAGTCTATAGTCTAGTCTATAGTCTAGTCTATAGTCTAGTCTATAGTCTAGTCTTTAGTCTAGTCTTTAGTCTAGTCTTTAGTATAGTCTATAGTCTAGTCTATAGTC